>NW_018165061.1:180750-181559 GCF_001263595.1 Phalaenopsis equestris
TCAAGCCATGGACCATAGGTCCCCCAAATTAAGGGATCTTGTTTCCAAAAATGCACATGCTTAAGATATCTTTGCCAAATCCAAGCACATTTGCATTAAATTGCTGTGATGGATTCCTCTGGGTTCCCTGAGCTCCTAGACACCTCCCCCTGGCCGGCCGGCCAGCTTAGTGGCCGAAAAAGCCCAAAACCGAGAGCCACCCCCATGGCATCTCACCCAAATCAAACATAGAGGCCAGCTCATCCGAATCAAACTATGGAGCTCCTCTGCCGTCCACCTAAGCACCACATTACACCTCCTAATTGGCCAAGACAACCACCATAACCCCATTATTATAAAAGGCCACCTCCATGGCCATTGATCTAAATGCTGAAAATTTCTCAGAGAGGCCTCTCTAAACTTCACACAAAGCTTCCCTAAGATCCCCTCAGTGCATCCCAACCATTTTTCCTCACCCATTCCCCTTGCCGGAGCTCAATTTTGAGCATGCAACCTTGCCGGAAACCAGGAAAGAACCACATACACCTCCATACTCCACCAAACTTCAATTGCTTGTGCCCACACCTTTACAAGAGTGAAAGAAGCAAGAGCCCCATCAAATCCCCCTTTCACAGAGCCTCTACCATAGCTCTAGACCAACACCCAAATCCGGCCGTGATCAAATTCATACTTAGGCCTTACATCAAGACCAGGGACTTAATCCCTAGCCTCCTTGGACCCCAACGAACGTACCGAGCACCTCTGATCGAAACTTCCCTTCTCATAGCAAAGGTTTAAAACTCCTCCTCCCGAGCTTATTTTGATTTTCC
>NW_018165062.1:0-17388 GCF_001263595.1 Phalaenopsis equestris
GGAGAAACCTTTTGAATTAATGTATGATGCAAGTGTTTACACAATTGGAGCCCTTTTAGGGATGAGATATGATAAGATTTTTAAAGTTATATACTATGTTAGTAAAACTTTTAATGATGCTCAAATTAATTACACCACTACTAAAAAAAAGTTTTTAGTCATTGTTTATGCTTTTGATAACTTTAGGTCATATATAATAGGAGCTAAATGTGTTGTGCATACTGACCACTCAACTATTAAATATTTAATGCGAAAGAAGGATGTGAAACCAAGTTTAATTAGATGGGTACTTCTGATGCAAAAGTTTGATTTTGTAAGAGTCAATAGAAAAGGGATTGATAATCAAATTGTTGATCATCTATCTAGCCTGGAATAGGAAGAAACACTTGATTTGGAAAAAAAAATTAATGAAAATTTTCCTGATGAACAATTTTATGTTGTAAAAGGATGAAAAATATCGTGGTATGCTGATATTGTGAATTATATTGTTACTGGTATTTTATCATATGGAGTGACAAAAAAAACGGGAAAAACAATTCATTCACGATGCAAAATCTTATTTTTTAGATGACCCATATTTGTACAAAGAATACAAAGATTTAGTAATGAGATGATGTGTGCCTTACAGAGAAATTCAGGAAATTATCCAAAAATGTCATGATTTTGAATTTTGAGGTCATTTTGGGAATGATAGAACTGTTTATAAAATTTTGGAATCTAGATTTTATTGCTTCATTTAGAGACGTCAATATATATATATATATCTCTATTTAGAGATGTTAATGAATATATTAAAATATGTGATCAGTGTCAGAGAGTAAGTAATATTTAAAAAAATGAAATTCCTGTAAATTTTAATTTGAAAATTGAAAACTAAATTTTAATTTGAAAATTGAAATTTTTGATGCATGGGGATTGGATTTTATGAGACCATTTATACCTTCATTTGAAATGTGTATATATTGATTGCTGTGGATTGTGTTTCAAAATGGATTGAAGCAGTCACTTTACCTCGATGTAATGCTTGGAGTGCTTCAAAATTTTTAATCAAAAATATTTTTACAAGATATGGAATGCCTAGAGTAATCATTACGATGGAGGATCTCATTTTAGCGAGAGAAATCATTACCGACAAAGGATCTCATTTTAGGAATGCAGCAATTGCAAGGTTGGTGGAAAAATATACTATTATGCATTAAAAAAAATTGCAATTGTTTATCATCCACACACTAGTGGTTTGACATAATTATCTAATCGTGAAATTAAAAGAATTTTGGAAAAAAGTATGAATCGTAATAAAATGGATTAGTTTGTTAGATTGGATAGTGCATTATGCTCATACATGATAGCTCATAAGAAACTTATAAGAATGTCCCAGTATAGATTAATTTTTGGGAAGGCTTGTCACTTACCAGTAGAATTAATGCATAAATAGTGCATAAAGCTTATTAGACTATTAAGGAGTTCAATTTCAAATTGAAAGATACTAGTGAGAAAAGAATATTACAATTGAATGAGCTTGATGAAATTAGGAATGAATCTTATGATAATGCTAGGATTTATAAGGAAAGAATGAAAGAATGACATGATTAAAAGATAATAAAAAAGGAATTTGAACCTAGATAGGAAGTTTTATTACGCGATACAAAATTGAAATTATTTCCTAGAAAATTGAAGTCTAGGTGGAAATGACCATTCAAAATTGTAAAAGTCTATCCCTATAGAGCTGTTAATATTGAAGATCCCAAGGCTGGAAGGATGTTTAAAGTGAATGGGCACAGACTGAAACCATATTTTGATGATCAAAGATTAATTTTTAAATAAACTGTAATGTTGGGTCACCCAGAATAAAGATTGGGAATGTCAGTCTGACAACATAAACCATGCGCTTTGTAGCACTTTGTGAGAGACAACCCATATTTATTGTTGTTTATTTTGCTTTTATGTTTTTGTTTGGAATATTATATTTATATTTATATTCATACTTTTATAGATTTGGTGTATTTGAGAAATTTGAAATTGAGAAAATATTTAAAAACATTTTTATTTACCTAATTTTATGGAATATTTGAGAATCTCTTGGATTGAAAATGAAAAGGAAAATTTTTTGGAATTGGCGCCTGAAGTGCCACATTACATAGAGCTAGCGCCTAAGGCGCCGTAGCGAAGAAAATGACTTAAAATGTTTCAAAAGGCGGTTTTTGGCAGGTTCTTCTTCTTAAAACTCCCAAAAAGTGACTCCAAAGCATTTTTTAAGGGGGAAAACGAGGGAAAAGTCACTAGTTTTCAATTCCTATGGCTTCCCACTCTAAACATTCCATAAAATTTGGAATGTTAAACCTGAGAATGTTCATCAGTTTTGATGCGTAGAAGTTACATGATTGAGTTCTTTTGAAGAAGAGGCTAATCAAGGAAAGGGGAGTTGCGAATCGAGAATTCAACACATCGAATACTCGAGTGGAAGAGATAATTGCTTAGAGACGCTGGGAAAATTGCTACACTACTGCTGCTATTGTTGTCCTTATTGTGAAAGAGTTTGATGCGAATCTTCATGGAATCAAACAAGGAATTGTTTATGTGTGAGGCAGATTTATGCAATCCAATCTTTCAAGAATAAACGAGATGTTTATGATTAAAAGTGTTCCTATTTTCCACTATGCAAATTTTACCCCTAAAAGAGATAATATGAAAGAACTATATTGATACCTTATGGATAAAGATGCAAATTGGGAGGTCAGATATGATGGAAATGTAAGTTTTTCTTCATCATTGTTAAATCCTGCATCTAAGGCGTGTCATTTTTTTATTGCATCAAAATTACTCCCTACTATGAAAATCAGTAAATTAACGAAGGAGAGTGCTATTATGAATTACTATATTGAAACCGGAAAACCTGTTGATATTAGAGTAATAGTTGTGAAATCACTTTTGGGTTTGATCTTCAATGAATTTGCTACTGGACTGGGACATCCATCCACTAGGGACATCCATCCACTATTTTTACACTATGCAGTCAATCCTTCTGAAGTTGAGAAAAAGTGCTTCTTCCTTGGAAGCCGATGGATCTAGAAGTATTATTTCAATTGTATTGGAATACGATGAGAATGATATGAATGTACTGATGGATCAAGCACCCCAAAATTCATCACATATTCAACCTTACTTCAGTTTGAACGCACTTTTGAAAAGGATGAAGAAGATAGAGAAAGAGGTAAAGAACCTTATGCATGCAATTGGGAATATTTCTGGAATTTTGGATCATCTGGATTAGAGGCTGAAGGAACATTTATACTTACTGGACGTATTGAAGATGGTTTGGTATGTATCTTCAAGAAACATGCTTGGATTAAGGAAGACTCAACTGAAGAATTTCCTTATCGACCTTTCTACAACTTGTATGTGCACTACCAATCCATGGGAGATATCCAGGAGGGCGAAAGCAAAGAAGATGTTTGAACTTACTTTATGCACAGAACACTTATTTAGTACTATTTTATTTAAATTATTATGTTACGTTATATTGCATTTACTTTTATTGTTGAAATCTATTTTTTTTTTTTTGGTATTGTGATGTTTGTTTGTGAAAGTTTGGTGTTAGAAAATTATTTAATTATTAGTATAAATGTTTATTTGAGTTAATTAGAGGTTAACGTAAAGCGGTACGCAACCGATTTCCTCAAAAAATGAAAGCTGAAAAATTTAGGCGAGGTGCCTAAGGCACAAAATTCCTGAAAACACTCAGTTTACTTAAGAAAAACAAAATTGCCCAGTAAAGCATCATTTTTACTGCTTGGGTCATCTCCTACCACTAATCATGACCCAGGGCTTCACCTTGTGTACATTTGAGAAGATTTTAATGTCCAAAGACCTTAGATTTCATTTTCTCTTGGTAAGAGCTTCAATTTAACCTAGAAATTTTTATTTTCACCATGGATTTTTCCTTCATCATGGGAGATATGAAATTTAGGATTTTTTATGAAGAAGCTTTAAGAAAACTCATGGTGAAAAGTTTCTTACTAAATAATCATACTTGCGGAGTTAGATTTGTGATTTTTTAATTTATTTGGATTTTATTTAGATTTTCATAGGAATTCCAATGGCTCCATGAGTAAATATATTTTGACGCAAGGGGATTAATAAATTTCAAAGCCCAACACTATTACAATACTCAAATGGAATAAAGAAAATGGGCATTTGCTAACCCGAGTGGCGAGATCGAGCGGTTGATCGTCGCCAGAAATTAGGAGAGGTTTTGCTACTTCATTGCAGTAGCTATTGTGCCTGTGATCCGAGAATTCTATGCCAGCTTGTGGTTTACCACTGATGATCACATCCTTGTGAGAGGTAAGCAAGTTGAGTTTACAATAGAAAGGATCAATGCTTTTTACGAATTAAAAAATCTATTCCATTGAGAATACGCTGCATTTGTGATGACTGATTCATCACTAGATGAAGTGATTGCATTTCTGACTGATCAAAGAGGAGAATGAAAAATTGAAAATAATAAGAAAGTTAATTTCTTTGTTTCCATGATGACTTTTCAGTCAAAGGTATGACATTACTTCATCTCTGCTAAATTATTGCCAACAAAGCATTTGAGTGAAGTAATGAAGGATAGAGTTGTACTAAACTTCTGCATTCAAAAAATGAAGGCAGTAGATGTTGGTGCTCTTATAATTGATCTTGCTCGGAGAATAGCTAGTAGTGTTACAACTAGTGGTTTGGGTTACCCTACCCTGATTTTCACTTTATGTGAACATTTAGGAGTAGAATCCCGTAGAAATGAAGAGATGCTGCAACCACATAATCCTATTGGTACGCATACGGTTCAAAGATTTGAATCATTTGTTGAGTCTAGGAGTGGAGGTAGTGATAGACCCTCAACATCAACTGCAAGGGTATCTACTTCTCGCTCTACTTCACTTCAAATCTTATGGAGTAGATTATGATTTAGCAAATAGATATTGTGAATATGTAGAATAGGATTGGAGGAATTGAAGCAAGAAATGCTTATAATGATGAATATAAGCAGAGGAGAGTTCAACATGATATAGATTATGAAGAGGCTATGGTTAGATATCTTAGGGGTGAATATAATGTGGAATTTCCAGCTTGCCCCAGCTTCACTCCTTATACTCCGGACCATGATGAAGAAGAAGAAGAAGAATATGATGATGATGAGGAAGGCAATGAAGATTGATATTTTTAGGAGTTTAGTTTGTTCGTTTGATGTTGTTTGTTATATTGATTGTTTATAGTTGATTTTATTTGAAATTGCTGTAGTAAGAACTTTCATTTTAATATTGTGTTGTACACCTAGATTGTAATAATAACTGTAGATTTTTATTTTTTTTGCATTTTTAGTATTTTCAATTTTTATTTTTTTTTAATTCTCAGCAAATACTTTAAAATATATTATGTTTCATTTAATGCTTTAAAGCCTATATGTATTTTTAAAGTTAGTACCTTAAGTATACCAGAGCTTAGTTTCATACTCAAAAGCTCTCTACAGATTCTCTACAGATTAGTGTTTATTTTCATGCATTTACAGTTTTCTTTCACCTATAAAATTTTGTAGTAAACATTTTTAAATTTCTTAAAAATTTAAGTTTGGGGGAAAGAGAAATTTCTTTTAAAAAGAAGTAAACTAAATTTTATTTTTCCATTAACTATGTATAACATGGTGTGCACACTTTCTTAGTAGTATTTTAAATCATTCCCATGCTTCATAAATAGATTACCCTTCAAACTAAAAAAAAAGATGTAATATTCTTTTCTAAACTTCACAGTTTTTAATGGTATAAAACATTTAGCAAGTAATTTCTACGCTAAATCACCCCAAGTTCTGATAGATCCAGGTGCTAATGAATGTAACCATACCTTAGCCTTATCCTTCAGTGAGAAGGAAAAAGTCTAAGCCCTTTAGCATCATCTTATACAACATCATATTTAAATGTAGCATACTGATACACCAAAAATATATGCATTTTTAGACCCATATTTTATACTCATTTTTGGTGATATTGCACTTTAATGGAAGGTATTTTGATGTTTTCTTGTAGGTTGTTAAAAAAAAGGGTTGAAAAGATTCTAAAAGAAAAAAGAAAGAAAAAAGAAAAAAAGAAAAGAAAAGAAAAGTAAAATGGTGTGAGAAGAAGCTTAAGGAGATACCTAATCAAAAATTGGATTCACTTGAATTAACTTAAGGAAAATACTTTATTAGATTTTCTAAACTTTTATTGGAGTATTAGCACCATTACGAGTAAGGTTTTCAAGAAGTTCTTTTTCATATGAATGTTCTTACTATTCTTGATATGAAAAATTACAATACTACTTGAAATGAATAGAGAATCATAAATCTTAGTTTTGATTACTAGATACTCTTAGACATAAAGTTTGAATCTAAGTTATTAAAAGTTTTTTATTGAATTTTACTATTTTATTTATGAAACTAAAGTATAGAAGTTTATAAGTTAATCTCTATCCTAATGCACATGCTTTTATGTAGTAAAATTGTTACTTAAGGACAAGTAACATTTAAGTTTGGGGATTTTGATACACCAAAATAATGTGTTGTTTTAATAATGCATTTTTTACTTATTTTTTGTGATATTGCAATTTAAAGAAGGGTATTTTCATGTTTTTGTTGTAGGTATATCAATTTGAGGTATTTGGAGCAAAAGTAGCAAAAATGATGAAATTTGGAGCCAAAACAACAAAATTTGAGATTATGGCACCTGAAGTGCCACTTTACAGAGAGCTGGTGCCTGAAGCACCAGAATTGGCACCTGAAGTGCCATTTTACAATGAGCTGGCGCCTGAAGTGCTAGATTTGGCGCCTAAACTACCAAAACCTAGAACAACATTGTCTTAAGCAGGATGGTGCCTGAAGCACCAGAATCAGCGCCTGAGGCGCCAGAGATGACTTCTTTTGGATTAAGGCAGTTCATGACAAATTTTGGACGAATTTCAAAAGGGACACTAGTTCTAAATGCCCCACGGTCCTTTTTGTGGATTAAGGTGGTTTATGACAAATTTTGGACGAATTTCAAAAGGGACACTTGTTCTAAATGCCCCACGGTCTGATTTAATGCATCTAGACACTTTGGAAGGTTTTTTATGAAGAGATATGTCTCTTGGATCAATAAACATGTCTTTTGAATTCAAAAGGGTTGACTTTTAGATAGACTTTTGGAGGGAATGTTGAATTCTTTTTGGAGGGAGGCAACCTCTAATAAAAGAGATAGAAGTCTAGGGCTTGAAGTAGTGTGTGTGTGTGAAAGGGATTTGAAGAGAGAGAGAGAGGCTTGAGAAGAGAGAATTGAGAGTTCGTGTAAAAAGGGAAGTGCTTGAAGAGAACTTCTAGGGATTTTCTCAGGAAGGATTATGAGATAAGTTCTATTCTTTTATTTCTTTGATTTGTAAACTTGTTTTCATATATGAAATCCGTGTTTTATTGTTTCCTTCTCATGAATTCTTAATAGTCTACTTTTTCCTTCTCCCTACTTTGAGATATGGTTTTGTGAAGAATTGATTTTTTTATAGGGTTTTAAATGTAAAAAAATTGTGATGTTTGAACTCGGGATCTTCATTTGCTTTTCGATTTGGTCAATTGAAATGTTAAAATGTGTTGAGAAACATATGTTTCGAAAGGGCTATGATTTCTAGAATATAGTGAGAATAACATTTGATTCCATGGTAAAAGAAGTCATCCCTATAGTTTAGTGCAAATAAATAGGGAAATACACTTTGTTGGATGCAAAATGAAGATTTTAAGGTGATAGATTAAAATCCCCAATTTGGTCCAATTGAATTGAAACTAATGAGAGATTGTTAGCCCTCAGGTGAGGGAGTAGTAGGAGCTATGAAGTGGCAGTCGGAATCCTCCCAACCTAACCACAAAATTAGGGACCAAAATCTGGATTAGTCAATGTTCTTTATGCACTTGGAAGAGGGTAAATAATAGAATTGCTCCTATTTGACACAAAATAATATATATATATATATATATATATATATATTCAAATGATTTTAATTTCTTCACAATCCATATACTTATTGTAAAGGGGAAGCATGCTTTCTTAAATTTGAATTCTTCACCATAAAAATTTTAGTTTTCATAAATTTACTCTAGAAAGTTTAACAATTAGTTTAATTAACTTAGTTCTTTTAAACTGCATTTTATTTAACATTCACTCAATTACTTTAGATTAGAATTTGTACTTCATTTTTATAGTTTAAAATTATAGTTTACTTTATAATCATAAGATTTTACCAATAAGCATTTCCAACTGCTATGTGTGATCAATATCTAGGACTCCATTAGAGCTCTTTATTGCTTAAGCGATATGTATACTTGTGTTGTTTTTAAGCGATTTGACAATTTAAAGATTTTTAAAAGATAAAACTATTTTCACTAAAGTTATTTTTGTTGGGATTAATTTGTATATTTACTGTTGTAGCTGCCGTGTGTGTTTTGTAATATCGAAAACCATTTGTAAATTGAAAAATACTTGCAAAAATAACACACTAAATCCACCCGCATCAGTAACTACCTTTCTAGAAGATACATCAAATTTGGTTAAATTTTGGTGGTTTAATTTTGGAGGGGTGTTTGAAGAAAACCTTGGTTATTTTCTATTTTATATTTAATGAGAGGGATTTAGATGAATTTATAGACCTTTTGGAGCCTCAAAACTTCTATTGGGCTGTAATAGTGAGTTAGATTTTTTATATTTTGTGTTTAAGTGTAAGTGTGAGTGTGTTTTAGTTTGAAGAAGTTTCGAGATTGCTTAGAGGAAACTCCAGAAGTTTGCTTGGGGAGAAGACATAAGGTACTTTGTATTTGGGTTTGAGTTTTTGTTGTAAGATTTGGATTTCGATGCAATTGTTTTCATTTTATTTAATCTTCATGAAATTTGAGTAGTTCCCTTTCTCTCTTCTTACATATGGGACTTAATTTTCTAGGATGAGAATGATTTAAAGATTTCTTTTTACACTTAAAAATTGTGATTGTATCTTCACTGAATCTTTATTTACTTTGCAAACTGACCACTTGTTGAGAAACATAATAACATGGAAGGGCTAAGATTTCACCCAACTAGTGGATACCACACTTCATTCTAGGCAGAGCCATTGCGATGACCTAAGGGGGAATGCCAATAAATAGGGAGATAAGTTTTAATGGTCATGGAATTTGTTAGATCTAGAGTGACAGGCTAGATTCTTATCAGTTTGACTTAAGGTTTAGTACCCTGACACTGGGATTCAATCATTACAATGGCATAAGATAAGGGCATCTAGAGGTGAGAGGCTGATAACACTGATGTGGAGTTGAGATGTTATGGAATCGGCCTTAAGTTGGTAATATTCTTTGCAAGCACCTGGATGGGGTAAAGAATAATGTATGCTTCTATTTATCATAATACCTCAAATTTATCTTAAATCATTTGAATTCTACACAGATTAAAATCTCTGTGCAAGAGGAAAGGTTTTTCTATAATATCCAAACTAGTTGTAATATTTTGTTGAGCTGCTACATTTAGTTTTTACTCTCTTTTTAAGCATATCATTTTAAATCTTTTATATTTTTATATTGCAGTTTAAGTAGAATTTTTTTAAGGTTATTTTAAGAGTTACCGCATTCCTCGTGGGATCTATACTTGGGTTTTTTAAGAAAAATATCTCGTGGGATCTATACTTGGGTTTTTTAAGAAAAATCTTGTATTACTTGAAACGATACGTATACTTGCATAGTACACCTAGTGTGAAAATCTATTTTATAAATCATAAATCATTGCAAGTGTTTGAACTAGCTGCTAGATATAAATTGAGACATATTTTTTGGCATAATTAAGGAGATTAAAAATACGCGTAAGTGCGGGTTGGGTCAGGTTTTTGGTCCCGTTGCCAGGGATTGCGATGGAACTTTTTAACTTACAATTTTATTTTAATTAAAATTTTGAAAATTTTAAAAATTAACTTTTTTTGGAAAGCAATAACCACAAAAAAATTTAAAATTTAAAATTTAAAATTTAAAATTTAAAAAAACATATTTTCATTTTTGGTGTGTTATTTTATTATTTGCAATTTTTACATCGTTTATGCGTAGTTTTGGATTTGAAAAATTAGTGCGTTAAAATTCTAAATTGGAACGAACTATTAGAAAAATTCAAAAACATGCAAAACCTCATAATTCTCAAGAAATGACAAACACATTGCAAAACAATATTGAAATTCAAACTGCTGAAAATGAACATCATAATTTACAAAAACCTTTAAGGGATTATGTGAACCATACAGTAGATGAAATTCATTTAAGTATTCAAACTCCTGTTGTGGAGGCTAACTCATTTGATTTTAAACCTTTGATTAAACAAATGATACAAAGTAATCCGTTTGGAGGAACACCATCTGAAGATCCTAATTTACATTTAGCTAGTTTCTAGAAGTGTGTGATGCATTTAAATATGTTGGCATATCAAATGATGCCGTCAGACTTAGACTTATTCCTTTTTCATTAAGGGATAAAGCTAAGATGTGGTTAAATTCATTAAGACCTAGTTCTATTAGAACTTGGGGAGATTTATCTTAAAAATCTAGAACAGAAAAAAGACTAAGTCTAACAATATCACTGGGGACACTGTTATACCTGAATGTGGTACAGACTCAGTATGATGGAGACTCTTGGGAAAGATTTAAGGAACTCCTTAGGAAGTGTCCACACTATGCTTTGCCGGACTAGTTAATCATTTAAACTTTCTATAATGGGTTAGTAGGATTCCTTAGATCTATTATAGATGCTACTACTGGAGGTTCACTATTGTCTAAACCCTTTGTTGAAGCTTATTCATTTATTGAAGAAATGGCTATAAATAATTTTTAATGGCCTTCTGATAGGTTAAATCCTAAAAAAGTAGTCAATAATTTTTAATGGCCTTTTGATAGGTTAAATCCTAAGAAAGTAGTTAGTATTCAAGATAATGATGCTATTTCAATGATTGCATGTCAAGTTGCTGCCTTATCTAAGAAGATAAACCAAATTGGAATGAATTTTTCTTCAACAGCCCAAATGGTTAAAGAAAATTCATTAGGAAAAATGCTTGATTCTCATACTTCAATCAAAACTATAAATGCTATCAATAGATCCAATAACCCATATTTATATAATTACAACCCAGGTTGAAAAAATGTAATACTCAAGTTAACCCATTGGAAAATTGGAACAACCAGGGTAATGCTAACTTTAGACCTACTTATCCTCCTGGATTTAATGAACAAGTTAAAGAGAAGATGTTTTCTATGGAAGAACTGATGTTACAAATGGGTAATCATTTACAAAGTAAAAGTGCTGCTATTAGAAATATGGAGAATCAACTGGGACAAATTGCTAACGTAGTTAGCAATTGGCCTCATGGAACACTTCCTAGTAACATAGAGATCAATCCTAAAGAAAAAGTAAAGAGCTAGAGCAAGTTATAGTGGTCCAACTAAGGAGTGGAAATGAATTAAATATTGGAGTTCAAAAAGAAATTGAAGTTGAGAGGGAGGTTGAAGAAATTGAAACACCTGAAGAGATTAACCCTAAGGAAGCAGAAACACCTAACTCTCAAACTAAGATTAATTTAGAAAGACTCCCACCACATTTTCCTCAAAGACTTAAACATCAAAAATTGGATCAATAGTTTTCAAAACTTTTTAAATATTCAAGAAGCTTACAAATAATATTCATTTTCCTGAGGCTTTGGAACAGATGCAAGTTATGCCAAATTTATTAAAGAAGTTTTAAATAAAAAAGGAATTTTGTAGATCATGAGTATATTGCACTAAGAGAAGAATGTAATGCAATATTTCAAAAAACAAGCTTCCTCAAAAACTTAAATATCCTGGAAGCTTTACCATACCTTGTGTAATTAGAGAGAAATTTTATGGTAAAGTTTTATGTGATTTTGGAGCGAGCATTAACCTTATGCCTCTATCTATATTCAGAAGGCTAAGTTTAGGTGATATTTCTCCCACTATTATAACCCTACAATTAATGGATATATCTATCACTTATCTTAAAGAAGTTATAGAAGATGCACTGGTTAAAGTAGATTAATTTATCTTCCCTGTTGATTTTATTGTATTAGATATGGATGAATAAAGAAATTCCTATCATTTGAGGGAAACATTTCCTTGCTACCGGAAGATAAATGATAGATGTCGAGATTAACCCTAAGGAAGCAGAAACACCTAACTCTTAAACTAAGATTAATTTAGAAAGACTTCCACCATATTTTCCTCAAAGACTTAAACATCAAAAATTGGATCAATAGTTTTCAAAACTTTTTAAATATTCAAGAAGCTTACAAATAATATTCATTTTCCTGAGGCTTTGGAACAGATGCAAGTTATGCCAAATTTATTAAAGAAGTTTTAAATAAAAAAGGAATTTTGTAGATCATGAGTATATTGCACTAAGAGAAGAATGTAATGCAATATTTCAAAAAACAAGCTTCCTCAAAAACTTAAATATCCTGGTAGCTTTACCATACCTTGTGTTATTAGAGAGAAATTTTATGGTAAAGTTTTATTTGATTTTGGAGTGAGCATTAACCTTATGCCTCTATCTATATTCAGAAGGCTAAGTTTAGGTGATATTTCTCCCACTATTGTAACCCTACAATTAATGGATATATCTATCACTTATCCTAAAGAAGTTATAGAAGATGCACTGGTTAAAGTAGATAAATTTATCTTCCCTGTTGATTTTATTGTATTATATATGGATGAATAAAGAAATTCCTATCATTTGAGGGAGACATTTCTTTGCTACCGGAAGATAAATGATAGATGTGCAAAAAGGGGAATTAACAATGAGAGTAAATGATCAGAAAGTTACATTTAATGTACTTAAAACAATGAAGTATCCTAATGTAAAATGTTATAGAATGGATATTATTGATGATATGATTGTTAATCTTTTTTAAAATAAATGTGAGTCATATTAGATAAAAAAGGTAAAGTCTTTTTAGAAGAATAATATGAAGCAAAGACTGAAAGAGATTTTGAAAATGACTCAAATGAGATGATAATTGAGGATTTAAATTTTGTTTAGGAAGAATATACAATTTTAGATACTACTGAAAATAGTATACCTCTGATTCCATCTATTGAAAAACCTCCTAAACTTAAGATGAAAGTTCTACCTACTCATTTAAAGTATGCATTTTTGGGGAACTCATCTACATTACCTGTTATTATATAATCATATTTGATTGATGTACAAGAAGAAAAATGATTAGAATCATTAAAGAATCATAAAAAAGCCTTTTGATGGACACTAGCTGATATTAAAGGAATCAGTACTTCAATCTGTATGCACCAAATTCTCAAGGAAGATAATCATAAGCCTAGGGCTTATCCTCAAAAGAGATTGAATCCTATAATAAAAGATGTAGTTAAAAAAGAAATTTTTAAGTGGTTGGATGCTAGGACGAGGATGATTTATCTAATTTCAGATAGTTCTTGGGTTAGTCCTATTCATTGTGTTCCTTATAAGGGAGGAGTGATTGTCGTTGAAAATGAAAGGAATGAATTAATTTTAATAAGGTTATGATAAGGCAAGTTATTGGATGGAGAATCTGCATTGATTATAGAAATTTAAGTGCCGCCACTAGAAAAGACCATTTTCCTTTACCTTTTCAGGATCAAATGTTGGATAGACTAGCAGGACACCATTATTTTTGCTTTTTGGATTGATATTCTGGATACCACAAAATACATATTGCACCTGAGGATAAAGAGAAAACAACTTTTACTAGTTCTTATGGAACTTTTGCTTTTAGAAGAATGCTAATTGGATTATGTAATTCCCCTGCAACTTTTTAGAGATGTATGATGTCAATTTTCTGTGATCTAATAGAGAAAGGAATTAAATTTTTATGGATGATTTTTCAATCTTTGAGATTTCTTTCAATTTATTTTTAGATCATTTAGCAAGAGTTCTGAAGAATTGTGAAGAAATGAACATTGTTTTCAACTAAACTTTGTTCTCAACTGGGAAAAATATTAATTTATGATTGCATGAGGAATAGTGTTAGGGCATAAAATTTTTGAAAAAGGAATGGAAGTTGATTCAGCAAAAATTCTAGTTATTGTTGAATTACCACCACCTACTAATGTAAAGGGAATAAGTAATTTTCTAGGACATGTTGGTTTCTACAGACATTATATTAAAGATTTTTCAAAAATTTCTAAGTCCTTATGTCAACTTTTAGAAAAAGATGGCAACTTTGATTTTGATGAAGAGTGTATAAATGCCTTTAATTTATTAAAAGAGAAATGAATGTACACCTATTATTGTTTCATATGATTGGATAAAACCTTTTGAATTAATGTGTGATGCTAGTGATTATGCTATAGGAGCTATTTTAGGACAGAGATATGATAAAATGTTCAAGGTGATATACTATGCTAATAAAACCCTTAATGAGGCTCAAATTAATTACACTACCACTGAAAAGGAATTATAAGATATAATATTTGCTTTTGATTAATCTAAAAATTTTGAAGATAAATTCCAAAAATTCCAAACTCAACTTCAAAAGGCTCCTAAAAATACCATTTAAACATAAATAATCATTTAACCATGAATTTCACACTATTTTCATCAAGTTTTAAATTTTCGGCCAAATCCACAATGTGGGTAAAATCCATTATCAAATCAAAATTTTTCAAAGCTAGGGTGAAGATCTTACCTAGAGATGAAGAAATCAAAGTTTGGAAGCTTAACTCCAAGCCAATCCAGCACAAAATGAAGCTGTAGGGAAGTAAAATGCCAAAAATGGAGGAAGGAGATGAACCAAGGCTGAAAATGGAGAAAACTGTGGGTCCAAGCTCATAAAATGACACACGGGTTAGTTTGGCACTATAGCACCAGGCAGTGGCGCTATAGCACCCTGCATAGCCTGATGAATAACGCTATAGTGCCCAAAGGTGGCGCTATAGCACCGTTCATACACATCTAGATTTTAAAAAAATTTTATATTCGAAAAGGAAACAAAAAATCTAGGATGTAGAAATTCTACTTTTCAAATTTTAAAGACCACATTTATAGTTATTGATTTCGTCATCATTCAAAAATTTCAAAATGAACACATAAGGCCAATTTTTCACAATAGAAAAAAAATTGTTTTCTTATATTAAATATAGGTTCAATACGTACGACACAACCAAAAAGACATCATCAAATATTCATACAACAAAGACAATACAAACCACACTAAGTCTTAACACAAACATGATAGACACACCACATGGAATAACACATAAAACAGAAATACCCCTATAAAAACAACCTTTAGGACCACTCTTGATTAGTGGTTATATTCTCCATTCCACACACCAAAAAATTTTGATTGTAGTAATGGTAGAAAGGAGCACAATAAACTTCTTTAGCAAATTTATCATCGATCCACTTGTTGGTGATATACATAGTCACTTGACTATCTTGGTGATAAGCCAAACCATTGAATTGCAGTTTAACTTCCAATCCATATGCTCGTATTGGTGGAACAACTTTTCAACCTTGTATGCAGAAAAAAAATCTCACCTTCAATCTTCTCAAGTTTGCACATTAGTCGCTCCAGACTTACTACAAGATATCCGTTGAAATATGTTTGAGCATCCTTATGCACCAATTTCTTTTCTTCAAATTTCCCATTGCCATTGCTCTCCATGATCTCTCAAATGAAGTTCTAACTTTAAAATCTCTTTAAAATACTTAGGAATGTAGTAGGGATACTTCAAATTCCATCCTAGGCAGTTTTATATAGAGGAAGAAGAAAAGAAACTGAATTTTTAGCGGTTTTGAGGAGTTATTTGAACTGTGGCGCTTTCTTTCTTCCACTCTTAAATTCCTTTAATATAAATATATTTTGTGCTAACAAAATCATATAAGACTCACCATTACTATATAGAACTCATCACAACAACAATTTAAATCCAAATCACACCGATAACAATGGGTTGCCTCCCATCAAGCGCTTGGTTTAATGTCATCAACCCTACAAAACCATTGCTCTACTTAGGGTTGACCCAACATTAAGATCTCATCAAATCAAGACCCTCTCCACTCGTTATGCTTTTAATCTTTGTCCATTTACCTTAATCACTCTCGTTATTGATTTCGTCATCATTCAAAAATTTCAAAATAGGCACATAAGGCCAATTTTTCACAATACAAAAAAATTTGTTTTCTTATATTAAATATAGGTTCAATACATACGACACAACCACAAAGACATCATCAAATATTCATACAACAAAGACAATACAAACCACACTAAGTCTTAACACAAATATGATAGACACACCACATGGAATAACACATAAAACAGAAATACCCCTATAAAAACAACCTTTAGGACCAATCTTGATTAGTGGTTATATTCTCCATTCCACACACCAAAAAATTTTGATTGTAGTAATGGTAGAAAGGAGCACAAGAAACTTCTTTAGCAAATTTATCATCGATCCACTTGTTGGTGCTATACATAGTCACTTGACTATCTTGGTGATAAGCCAAACCATTGAATTGCAGTTTAACTTCCAATCCATATGCTCGTATTGGTGGAACAACTTTTCAACCTTGTATGCAGAAAAAAAATCTCACCTTCAATCTTCTCAAGTTTGCACATTAGTCGCTCCAGACTTACTACAAGATATCCGTTGAAATATGTTTGAGCATCCTTATGCACCAATTTCTTTTCTTCAAATTTCCCATTGCCATTGCTCTCCATGATCTCTCAAATGAAGTTCTAACTTTAAAATCTCTTTAAAATACTTAGGAATGTAGTAGGGATACTTCAAATTCCATCCTAGGCAGTTTTATATAGAGGAAGAAGAAAAGAAACTGAATTTTTAGCGGTTTTGAGGAGTTATTTGAACTGTGGCGCTTTCTTTCTTCCACTCTTAAATTCCTTTAATATAAATATATTTTGTGCTAACAAAATCATATAAGACTCACCATTACTATATAGAACTCATCACAACATTAATTTAAATCCAAATCACACCGATAACAATGGGTTGCCTCCCATCAAGCGCTTGGTTTAATGTCATCAACCCTACAAAACCATTGCTTTACTTAGGGTTGACCCAACATTAAGATCTCATCAAATCAAGACCCTCTCCACTCGTTATGCTTTTAATCTTTGTCCATTTACCTTAATCACTCTCTGATCCCGATGATATAGTTGTGCAAAATATATAAAGTTGACTCCACTTTTCAATGGTGCCAAAAACTTGATGCATTATTTTATGAATAAGAAATTTAAGCAATTTATGTAGGGATTCTATGCAAGTATACATATTGTTATCAAGTAATACAAGACTTTCTGTTTA
>NW_018165062.1:18096-19796 GCF_001263595.1 Phalaenopsis equestris
GCACATCCAAATTATCTCTTCATTTCACTATATCTTAGAGTAGGGAGAAAGATAAAGGAAACTACTCAGACTTCATGAGAAAGATACAATGAAACACAAATTTTATATATAAAAGAAAGTTCGTACAACAATAATAAACAGACAACACTTATCTGAAATTCTTTCTTAAACCAAATCCCTTGTAGCCTCTCTTGGACTCTTTTTCTCTTTACAATACTATTGATTCTCTCTTAGAAGGTGTAGGAAGAAGAAATCTCTCACTTCTCTCCCTCTCTAACAACTCTTAGAAAAGAATTCACACCTAAACTCACCACAAAAACTCAAATCACTAAAGAAATAAATGACTAATGGACTCCATGTGGTTGGGGGGGAGTGGAAGAGAGAGTTTTCTAATCAATTTTTTCCCTAAATAGAGCCTAATGTCAGTTTTCCAATAGTGCATCCAAAAAATCTTCAAAAAGCTTCCAAATTTGTGGAATCTTCTAGAAATAAGTCTAGCACCGACATTGGTGCCGTCGGCGCCCATTCTGGCGTCTTCGGTGCCAATGGCCCATGAATTAATTCCATGCTCTCTATCAAATGGCTCCGTCAGTGCTGCTCCTGGAGCTTTCGGTGCTAATTATATTAAGGCCTCAATTCTGTAGGAATGCACCGTCGGCGCTGAGTATTTCTTCAAAAACATCATTTTGACTCCAAATTTCACCCTTTTTGCTTCATTTTTGCCTCAATTCCTAAAAATCAACAAACTACAATAAAATATGAAAACTACCTTCCTTTAAAGTACAATAGCACAAAAAATGAGTATAAAATATGGGTCAAAACTGCATATATTTTTTGTGTATCAAAATCCTCCAAACTTACATGTTACTTGTCCTCAAGCAAATTCTCTAATACATAAAAAATATGACTTATAGTAAAGAATTTAACTTTTAGACTTCCATATTTTAGGTTTCTAAATATAAATAGCATAACTTAAGAAAAATGTAAAATAACTCTTGTTAATACTAAAGGTATAAGAATATCTAGTAGTCAAGCTTAAGATTTTTGATTCACTATTCTTTTCAATTATCATATTAAAGCCACTTAGAATATCCATATGAAAAAGAACTTCATGAAACTTTATTAGTAAATATGCTAATACTTAAATATAAGTTTAGAGAATGTAGTAAAGCCTTCTTCTTTAAGTTGATTCAAGTGAAGCAAATTTTTGGTTAGGCATCTCCTCAAGATTTTCCTCACATCTTTTTTCTACTTTTTCTTCTTCTTCTTTTTTTCTTTTTTTTTCTTTTCATTTAGGATTGTTTTCAATCCCTTTTCTTTTTTTTTTCTTCTTTTCTTTTTTTTTATGTGAGGATTACTATATCTGGATAGCCTTTAATGATTTTGAACTTCACTATCATCTTCTTAAAGTTAAAAACTTTTCACATTTTTCACTTATTTTTCATAAAGTTTTATTCATTTCTTCTTACATGAATCTCTAAGATTTTTAATATTTGAAAAATAAAAATTCCCTTAATTACAATAGAAAAACATAGCCTTAATCTCTCATACCAAATATCTTAACCTCAAAAATTAACCTTTATTGTTAAAAATTTTTTACTTAAGTTTACTATATATTTAAAAACACAAATATAGTTATCTAAAAACACCCTCTAATACCAAAGGTCATGTTAAATTTAAAAATTTTGAAAATATAGCTA
>NW_018165062.1:19815-44369 GCF_001263595.1 Phalaenopsis equestris
GACAAATAAAATTAAGTTTCTTTCTTTAAAAAAGAATTTTTCTTTCCCCCCAAACTTAATATTTTAAAAGATTTTGCATGAGAAACTTAAAACATATAGGGTGAAAGAAAACATTTAATATATAAAAAAAAGACTTATATGTTGAAGGTTCTGATATTGAAACTTAGCTCTGAAATATTGTAGGTGCTAATATGAAAAGCTACAAGACTTAAAACATTAAAGAACACATAGTACATATAAAAATTTGTTGAGAAAGAATTTACTACAAATACATTCAACAAAGTACTAAAAATTAACAACTGTACTAAAATGATTTCCAATGTAAAAATAGTTTTACAATCCTACTGTTCACAATACAACATAACATCTAAAATAAAACAAAGTATTACACTCTAAACACAAACAATAACAACAATAAAGTACAACCAACTATAAACTAAATAAAAGATCAAACTAAAACATCACCAGTCATCATCATCTTCTTCTTCTTCTACATCAAAGTTTTGTTACTGATACGGGGTAAAGACAGGGTGACTAGGAAACTGAACTGAGTGGTCACCCCTCATATATCTAACCATTGCATCATCATAAGAAGCATCATACTCAAACTTCTGCTTTGTCAAATCATCATTATGTGTATTTCTGGCCTCCATATTTTCATTTTGTTTTCCATCCTCAAGATTTCTCCTTGTTGGATCATCAGTTCCTCCATAAGTCCCTAGAGAGTAGGGGTACTAAAAGTAGAAGGAATATCCCTACTCCTACTTCAAGATCTCCATCCAACATGAGATTCATAAGTTTTAATATTTTCAGGCCCAATAGGTTTTAGAGGTTCAATCCTCTCTTCAATCAAAAGGAATATCCCTACTCCTACTTCAAGATCTCCATCCAACATGAGATTCATAAGTTTTAATATTTTCAGGCCCAATAGGTTTTAGAGGTTCAATCCTCTCCTCAATCAATCCAAAATCAACTCTTGCTTATTCACATAGTGTGAAGATCAGGAAAAGTGCAGGGTGTGTCAAACCACTAGTGGTCTCTCCCAAAGAAATGGATCGAGTGTTTCTATAAACAATATAGCCTACATTTATCCTTCACATCTGCTGAATACAAAAGTTTAAGATGGCTCTATCCTTTGTAACCTCACTATGATGATTTGTTAGTATCATTCTAGTAGATATAAAGTAGTACGATTTGTTGGTATCATTCTAGCAGATATAAAGTAGTACCAGACAGAGGGAAGTTTAACTTAACATTATTCTTCACCTTCCAAGCTCCTCTTCCATCAGTAAGAAAAGAAATAACTTTATCTAAGGCCTCATTTGTAGATAAAATTATTTGTACTGACAGCTATATACACCCTCTAACAGACAAAATTCATTAATTCTTCTTGGAGTAAATTCCACTATTTTTCCTCGAACAAAAATGTAGTCCTCAGAAGTTCCCTTAAAGTTGGCATAGAATTCCGTCACTATACAAATAATAGCCTTGGTAGTAAAGTAACAAAAATTCTCCCATTGCCAAGCAACGATTAATCTTTCAACATCTCCACCCGAATTTTTAAATACTCGATCCAGAATTACTTTCTTAGTTGCAAGAAGACTATTGAAACAAAAGTTAGCGTTGTAGTTGAAAAACTTTTGATCATCAAAATCCACTTTCCTCTTTCTTTCCCTTGCTCATTCTCGGTGCAATGGCAATCTAAAAAATTTTTGAAAATCCAAATAAATTCCAAAAATTCTGAAATCATGTGGAATGTGCTAAACTTAAATCTACCAAGTAAGAGTTCTTCACCAAAGGATTTTCTCAAAAATCTTCCTAAAAATTTCAAAATTTTGGATCTCGACAATGTAAGATAAATCCTTGGTAAAAATAAAAAATTTTGAGTTCAAAGTGTAGCTCTTTCCGAGAGAAGATGAAATCCGAACTTCTTTTACCTTCAAATCGCCTCAAATCCAAGCACTAGTGAGCCCTAGATGCACAAAACGGTGGCTGAAGGTAACCGAAGTGGGTAATAATGGTGTTTTTATTGTGCAAATCACCAAATTTTAGGGGGTCTGGGCACTTTCGGGTCGAGGGTACTGTCGGCGCCCATGCTGGCGTCGTCGGTGTCAGTGCCAAAAATCTCATATTTTTAATTTTCACCATTTCAATTTTCTTTCAATTCACTCTGAAGTCTAATTAGTCTTTCTAAACACTAATATTCATCTAAAATAATTCACAAACAAGCATTTTCATAAACAACACAAAAGTAACTTTTATATATAAAAACCCAAATTTTTACAAACACACATTTCTAATCACACTCACACATACTTATAGCAAACTAAGTTATAATTCAGCATTGAAATCAAGCCACAACACTAGAACGCTGACACAAAACTATACACACAATTAAAGTTAAAAGACTGCTAAAGAAAAGTAAATCCAACACAATCACATTAAAAACATAATTACTTTAAGATAGTAGAGAGTCCAGCTTCTTCAATTATTCAGCTTTACCTTCAATACTTTCTCCTTTTCTAATATTTCCCATAGACTAGTAATGAATGTAAAAATTGTAGAAGGGTCGGTACGAGAATTGATCAGTCGAATTTTCATTGATCCATCCCTTTTTCTTGAATTTTCATTTAGTCAAATTTTCATCAATCAATCCATTTTTCTTGAACATCTGCACCAAAATTGCTTCAATTGTTCTAGTATGATCAAAGTTCTCCTTTATCCTCCAATTCCTTCATCCTCCAATCTAAGTAATCAAAAAGGTAGTTAAGATTTCCTATTTCATTCATTCATAATACTCTAAAGTTCTCGATTTTCTTCATTTTATTCTCCAAAACTGAATACTTTCTCCCAACTTTCATATGGCACTTGAGATTGACTGCAAAGTAAGAAAATTGTAGAAGGATGCCTTAGTCCATATATAGACCCATTCAAAATAGTACCCATAATAGATTTAAAAAAAATTGATCCCGTATCAATAGGCTTTTCTAATTGAATGCAATAGTTTAAAGTTACACTTTCTTTTGTAACTTTACTAATCTTCATGGTAGGGAGTAATTTTACAGAGATGAAGAAATGTCATTGTTTAGATATTGGATTAAGCAGTGAAGCAGAGAAACTAACATATCCCTCATCTCTGATTTCCCAATTATCATTTTCATCCATAAAAAAATTTATGTACATCTTGCATCATATCTCTTGTTGGAATAAAACTTGTATAATGACAGATTGGCAAGTTTTCTATCATAGAAAAATCATTAATTTGAGGTGGAGTAAATGGTACAGCCTTACCTCAAACAAAGATGACTCTTTGGGTAATTCCATGTAAGTTAGCATAGAATTCCTTTACCACTGGTACAACAACTGCAGCGGTAGTGTAGCATACAACTTCCTAACGCCTCTGTACTATGATTTTCTCAATCAATGAACTTGGATTACTCAATCCATGATTGACAAAACCTCTCGCCTTGATAAGTCTCTTCTTTGTGAAGACTTTATTGTATAATCTCTGCGCGTCAAAATGGGTAAACTTTCCTCTATTGAAAACTCCATACCTTGAAGTATTTCTGGAATTGGAAGCCATGGATTTCAAAATTTGAAAGTTTGTGGTCATCCAAGGCAGTTTTCAGGACTTTAGAAACACCTCTCGACAGTTATTTAGGAGTGCAATCCCGCCAAAGTCTGCCAAATTTGTCCTGACTGCACAAAACTTCTCGGGACGCAGTCAGTGCTCCTAATGGCACTATCGATGCCATGGCTCGTGTAGACGGGCGTCGTTGGCGCTAGTGGCCAATGTTGTGTCGTTTCTTTTTTTTTTGGTTTAATTCAATTCCAAATTTTCTTCCAAAACTAATTTTTGTCTTATTTTATGATATATAGAATTGTGTAGGATTCAAAAACATTATTATTTCCTAATATAAATCACTTATTCAACAAAATAGTAAGATATTTAGATATATATATATGAAGGGCACATGCTGCAATTTAAAGAAATTTTGATGTTGAGTCATCCTGATTAAACAATGGTACGTCGGGGTGGCGACATTAAACCAAACGCTTTGTGGGAGGCAGCCCACATATATATTAAATTTATAGGGTCTTTAATAACTACAGTTCCATAATGAAAGACTTTAATCACCATAAATGGTCCTAACCATCTAGACTTCAATTTTCCTAGAATTGCAGCATGTGCAGGTTTAGGATCTTTAATGTGCAGGTTTTCCTAGAATTGCAGCCCACATATATCTTCTGGATGACTCAACATTAAAATTTCTTTAAATTGCAGCATGTGCCCTTCATAATAATTTATCAATCGATACCCATTAACTTTAAATATCTTTTCAGGTTTAGGATCTTTAATAACTACAGTTCCATAATGAAAGACTTTAATCACCATAAATGGTCCTAACCATCTAGACTTCAATTTTCCTAGAAATAATCTTAATCTTGTATTATATGATAGAACTTCTTGTCCAGGTTCAAACTTCTCCTTAATAATCCTTCCGATCATGCCATATTTTCATTTTATCTTTATATATTCTAGCATTATCATATGATTCATTTCTTATCTCCTCAAGTTCTTTGAGTTACAATAATCTTTTCTCACCAGCATCTTTTAGATTAAAAATAAAGTCCTTAATAGCCTAAAATACTTTATGCTCCAATTCTACTGGTAAGTGGCATATTTTTTTCCAAAAATAAGTCTATATGGGGACATTCCAACAGGAGTCTTATAAGCAGTACTGTATGCCCATAGTGCAATATCTAATCTAGTAGGCCAATAAAATTTATAGGGATTTACATTTTTTTTCTAAAATTTATTTTATTTCATGATTTGATATCTCTGCTAGACCACTCGTTTGGGGATGATAAACAGTAGATAATCTATGCATAATATCATATTTTTTTAATCAATTTCTCGATTCTCCTATTCCTAAAATGTGACTAAAATGGGATCCTCCATCCATTCCATCCATAATAATCACTCTTGGCATTCTATATCTTGTAAAAATATTTTTATTTAAAAATTTTTAAACATTCCGAGCATCATATTTAGGTATAGCAATTGCTTCAATCTATTTGGACATATAATCAACAACAAGTAATATATATAAAGTTCCAAATGAAGGCATAAATGATCCCATAAAATCTAATCCCCACACATCAAAAACTTCAACTTCCAAAGTGTAATTTAGAGGCTTTTCATTTCTTCTAGAAATATTTCCTACTCACTGACATCGATCGTATATTTTAATATAATAATTAACATCTCTAAAAAGAGCAGGCTAATAAAATCCTTCTTGTAAAATTTTATGTACAGTTCTATTTGTTCCAAAGTGTCATCCAAATTCAGAATTATGACATCTTTCATTTATTTGTTGAGTTTTTTTCATAAGACACACACATTCTAATAATTAGATCTTTACACTATTTATATAAATAAGGGTCATCCCAGAAATAGAATTTTGAATCATAAATAAATTTCTTTAACTATTGATTCTTAAAATCAGGTGGTAGAATATCACTCACAATATTATTTACTATATCGACATAACACTAAATATTCATTACATCAATATTATATAATAGTTCATGAGGGAAAGTTTCCAAAATTTCATTTGTAAAATTAGTTAATATTTCTTGTTCTAGTCTAGAAAAATGATCAGCTATTTGATTATCATTTCCCTTTCTATCAACTATCATAAAATCAAACTCTTGCAATAGAAGTATCTATCTAATTAATCTTGATTTAGCATTATTCTTTTGCATCAAAAATTTGATAGCAGAATGATATGTATGCACTATACATTTGGCTCTAATTAAGGTATAAACTTATCAAAGGCATAAACTATAATTAATAACTCTCTTTTAGTAGTAGTGTAATTAATTTGAGCATTATTTAGAGTTTTATTAGTAATATATTACTTTAAAAACTTTGTTGTGCCTTTGTCCTAAAACATCTCTAATAGCATAATCACTAGCATCACACATTATTTCAAATGATTTCTCCCAATTAGGTGGAACAATCATAACTTGAATTATAACTTGCATTCCTCATTACAATCAAATTTTTTATCTTTTTCTAAAAGTTGGTATAATGGCTTAGCTATTTTTGCCTCATTACAATCAAATTTTGTATCTTTTTCTAAAATTTGGTATAATGGCTTAGCTATTTTTGAAAAAAACTTTTATATAACGTTTGTAGAAACCACTATGTTCTAGAATACTTCTTACCCCTCTAACCGTAGTAGGAGGTGGTAATTTCTCAATAACTTGAATTTTTGCAGGATCTACTTCCATGCCATTTTCATAAATTTTATGCACAAGTATAATTCCTCCTGCAGCCATAAATTGACATTTTCCTCAATTTAGTAGTAGGTTGATTTTTTCACATAATTCCAGAACTTTTTCTAAATTATTTAAATAAATTTCAAAAGAAGTCCCAAATATAGAAAAAAATCATCCATAAATACTTCCATTCCATGTTCAATTAAATTACTAAAAATTGACATCATACATCTTTGCAATGTCGCAGGCGCATTGCATAGTCCAAAAAACATTCTACGAAAAGAAAATGTTCCATAAGGACATGTAAATGTGGTTTTCTCTTTATCCTTAGGGGCAATTGAAATTTGGCGATACCCACTATATTCATCTAGAAAGTAGTAGTATTTGTTTCAAGCCAATGTATCCAACATTTGATCTAGAAAGGCTAAAGGAAAATGATCTTTCCTGGTAGCCATGTTTAATTTTTTATAGTCTATACAAATTTGCCAACTAGTAACTTGTCTTATTGGAATTAATTCATTTTTCTCATTTACTTTAACTGCCACTCCTCCTTTCTTTGGAGTATAGTGAATTGGGTTACCCAAGCACTATCTAAAATAGGATATATAATTCTAACATCTAACCATTTTAAGATTTCTTTTTTAACAACTTCATACATTATTGGGTTTAATCTTCTCTGAGGATCAGCTTTAGGTTCATACTGTTCATCTAATAGAATTATGTGCATACAAATTGAAGGACTGATTCCTTTAATATATGCTAAAGTCCATCTAAAAGCCTTTTTATATCTTTTCAACATTTCTATTAATTTTTGTTCTTGAATTTCAGTTAAATCAGAAGATACAATGACAGACAATGTAGATGAATATTCTAAAAACACATATTTTAAATGGGCTTTTATTTCAAGTTTAGGTGGTTTAATGCTTGAAGGAATAAGATTTTTATTATCATTTTCCAACAAGTCTAAAGTTTCAAATTTGTCCTGAACATAATCTAAATTCTATTCTTTTATTTCATTCTCATTCTCACAATACTCTTCTTGCCTTTATTTTTCTTCAAACACTTCCTTAAATTGCTTATTACTCAGATAATCAGTAACTTCCATCCAAAACATTCATTATCTTTTTCTATTTCAGGATATTTCATAGCTTTTGCAATATTAAATGTTTCTTTTTTATCATTGACTCTCATTATTAATTCACCTTTTTATACTTCTATCACAACTCTCCCTGTTGCAAGAAATGGTCTCCCCAAAATAATAGGAATAGGAATCTCTTTATATAATAGGAATCTCTTTATCTTCCTCCACATCTAATATGATAAAGTCTACAGGAGAAATAAATTTATCCACTTTCACTAATACATCTTCTATAACTCCCTTAAATAACTCCTTTAGAATAAGTTATTAATCAATCATCTAACTGAAGAGTTACAGTAGTAGGGGAAATCTCTCCTAAATCTAAATGTTTAAAAATTGATAGAAGCATAAGATTGATACTCGCTCTTAAATCACGTAAGGCTTTTCCAAAAAAAATTTCACCAATAGCACAAGGTATAGTAAAACTACCAGGATCTTTTAACTTTTTAGGAAGCTTTTTCTGAATAAAAGCGCTACACTCTTCACCGAGTGTAACAGTTTCATGATCAGAAAACTTCCTTTTCTTGTTTAGTATATCCTTCAAAAATTTCACATAACTTGACATTTGTTCCAAAGCCTCAATGAAAGGAACATTTATCGTTAACTTTTAACAAATTTTTAATAAAATTGTAATATGTTTATCTTTATTCTTCTGCTTCAATCGTTGAGGAAATGGATGCAGTGGTTTTTCTAAAGGAACTTGTATTGGTTCATTTTCATTGTGATCACTTTCAATCTCTTCCTTCTCCTCCTAAACCTCATTTTCTCTTTGGATTATTGTTTCTACTTCTTTTCCACTTTATAATTGAATAGCTTTAATTTGCTCCTTATTTTCATTTTATGGATTAACTTCCACAGCACTCAAAAAAATTCCTGAAGGTCTATTGCTAAGTGCAGTAGGAATATGTACTAATTGATTTTCAATATTTCTAATAGCAGTCCCTTGATTTTATATTTAATTTCCCATGTTCAACATTACTTCTTCCATCGTCAACTTCTTTTTCTTAACTTGTGGGTTAGGGTTAAGGTTAAATCCAGGAGAATAATAAGGTTGATAGTTAGGATTTCCTTGGTTGTTTGAATTTTCTGAGGGATTCACCGAATTATTATAATTATTTCGTCTAAGATTAGGGTGATTTTTCCATCCAGGGTTATATTTCATATTATTTATAGAATTCATAGTTTCAAAAGATGATTGAGTATCAATTATCTGTCCTAGTGAATTTTCCTCTAACACTGGTGGTATTTGAGAATAATTCACTCCAATTTGATCAATCTTTTTCGATATAGCAACAATTTGAGATTCTAAAATAGACTTTGCATCAAATTTGCATCAGAATCATGAATACTAGCTACTCTCTTAGGATCTACCCATTTATTAGTAGTCATCTCTTCAATTAAATAATATGCTTCATCGAATGGTTTTTACATTAATGATCCACCAACAGCAATGTCAATTATCGATCTAAGAGATCCAAACAATACATTATAAACAGTTTGAATGATTAACCAATCTGGCAACATATAGGTGTGGACATTTCCTAAGATATCTTTAAATCTTTTCCAGGCTTCATATATCGATATCCCTTCAAACTAACAAAAATATGTAATATCATTTCTAAGCTTAACAGTTTTGGAGGGTGGAAAATATTTAGCCAAAAATTTTTGTGATAGTTCTCCCCAAGTTCTGATAGATCTAGGTGCTAATGAATTTAACCAAGCTGTAGCTTCATCCCTTAATGAAAAACAAAAAATTCTAAGCCTAACAACATCATTCGGGACTTCATCATATTTAAAAGTAGCACATGTTTCAAGAAGACTAGCAAGATTGAAGTTAGGATCTTCAGTAGGCCTCCAAACTGATTATTTTGTACCATTTGGATAATAGCAGTTTTAAGCTCAAATGAATTAACAACAACATCAGGATTTTGAATAGTCAAGTGAAGTTCATCTGCTATAGGATTAGCATAATCTTTTCAAGGTCTTTGTTGATTTTCATTTATTTGATTATCTAAGTTATTCTTCATTTCGTTCAAATTTTTAATCTCTTTCTCTTGTTTTTCAATTTTCTTATAGTACGTTCTAATTCTGAATCGTAAGGTATTAAACCTTCAGATCCAATATTTCACATAAATAAATATAATATCTTATATATATATATATATATATATATATAGGGAAGATAAAATTATCCACTTTAACCAACACATCTTCTATAACCGCTTTTGGATAAGTGATAGAATGATCAACTAATTGTAGGGTTACAGTAGTGCAAGAAATATCTCCTAAACCTAACCTTTTGATTATAGATAGTGACATAAGGTTAATGTCTGCTCCTAAATCATATAAAGCTTTTCCACAAAATTTCTTTCCAATTATACAAGGTATGGTAAAGCTATCAAAATCCTTAAGTTTTTGAGAAAGCTTTTTTTGAATTATTACACTACATTCTTCACTAAGTGCAATAGTCTCATTTTATAAAAGCTTTCTCTTTTTATTTAAAAATTCTTTCATAAATTTGGCATAACTTGACATCTGTTCCAAAACCTCAGCAAAAGGGTTATTAACTGTAAGCTTCTTGAATATTTCAAAAAATTTTGAAAATTATTGATCCAATTTTTTTTGTTTAAGTCTTTAAGTAAAAGGTGATGGGGGTCTTTCTAAATTAATCTCAGTTGGAGAGTTAGGTGTTCTTGCTTCCTTAGAAATAATTTCTTTAGGTCTTCCAGTTTCTTCAACTTCTATCTCAACTTCAATTTCCTTTTCAACTCCAACATTTAACTCCTTAGTTGGATTGCTTTAACTTGCTCTGGTCCTAACTTTTGTCTTTAGGATTGATCTCTACATTACTAGGAAGTGATCCCTGAGGTCTACAGCTAAGTGCATTAGCAATTTGTCCTAGTTGATTCTCCATATTTCTAATAGCAGCACTATGACTTTGTAAATGATTACCCATTTCCATCATCAATTCTTCTATAGAAAACTTATTCTTCTTAACTTCTTGATTAAATCCAGGAGGATAAGTAGGTCTAAAGTTAGCACTACCCTAGTTGTTCCAATTTCCCAATGGGTTTACAAGAGCATTTCCCCATTGTTGACTTCCACCACATTGTTGCGTTCCACCACTAGGATTGTTGTTAAAAAAAAAGTTATGATGGTTCTTCCAACCTGGGTTGTAATAATTAGAATATGAGTTATTGGGTATATTAATAGCATTTATAATTTCCAATGAAGTATGAGAATCAATCATTTGTGCTAATGAATTTTTTTCAACCATTTGGGGTTTTGGAGAAAAATTCATTCCAATTTAGTCTATCTTCTTAGAAAATGCATCAACTTGACATGCAATCATTGAAATAGCATCGTTATCATGAATACTGGATGCTTTCTTTGGATTTACCCTATATGAAGGCCATTGAAAATTATTTGTAGCCATTTCTTCAATTAATGAATAAGCTTCATAAAACTGTTTAAACATTAATGAGCCTCTAGCAACAACATCTATAATAGATCTAAGGGATCCTACTAACCCATTATAAAAAATTTGAATGATTAATCAGTCTGGTAAAACATGATGTGGACACTTTTTATGGAATTCCTTAAAAATTTTCCAAGCTTCATACTTTTTGATGGTGGAAAATACTTAGCCAAAAATTTTTGAGCTAAATCTTCCCAAGTTCTAATAGATCCAGGTGTTAACAAATTTAACCACATCTTAGCTTTATCCCATAATGAAAAAGGAAAAAAGTCTAAGTTTAAAAATAACATTTGATACACTATCATATTTAAATGTAACACACAGTTCTAAGAAACTAGCTAAATGTAAATTGAGATCCTCGAATGGTCTTCCTCCAAACTGATTATTTTGTACCAACTGATTATTTTGTACCATTTATATAATTGAAGGTTTAAGTTCAAATGAGTTATCCTCTACAACAAGAGTTTGAATACTTAAATGAATTTCATCTGTTGTAGGGTTCACATATTCTCTTAAAGGCTTTGTAAGTTATGATGTTCATTCTCAATAGACCAGGTGACACATATGGATTTGTAGAATAAGAGTCAATTTAACCAGATTGCTAGTTATCAAGCTGCTCAATTGGATATGTACGATTAAGGTGAGCATCCTATTGATTTTCTCATATTCTCTCCAAACTAGACTTATGAGAGTACCCGCCAACCTATGAAGGTAGATCCTGAGGAAGAAAAAGAAGAGGAGAAAGAAGAAGAAGATGATGAAGATGAGGAGGGGGTGATGATGAGGAGGAGGATGAGTAATTTTATTATTTTTATTTGGATTCTTAGTAATTTCTTTTGCTTGCTGCTACTGTTGTATTTTATTCTTATTGGATTAAACTGGCTTTTTATTATTGTACTCTTCAATTTCCGTTTTGTGAATATTTGAATTTTCATGTGCAATTTTATATATTGTGATTTGTGTTTTATTCAATTTAATAGTACTTTCTTTTACATTCATGCCAATTAATTGTTGTTTTGAGCATTTGGTAGCGAGTATTAATTTAGTTATTTTTTCATGTTTAAATTGTTGTAAGTGTTTGTAATTAAGTTTGGGGGAAATTATGTTATGCTTAAGATTTTTTGTCCTTAGTAAACAAAACTTAAATAGTTGCTGTTAAAATTTTCCCATCATAAGAGTGAATATTTATGAGCTTAAAATCTCACTAGGATATGTTGTTAAGGGACTATCTTGGACGAAGGATTGATTCCTAGAAACTATAACTAGTAAGGAAGTGTTTTTTTTCTCTTAGAAGGAACTCCTCTTGAAATAGATGTTATATTTCCTCATTAATTACAAGATGAAATTACATTGAATTCTAAATAAATGTGTGAGGGTTGTAAATTAGTCAGGTTGCAAGAGATGAGTGTGAAATTGATAAAATCTAAGTATTTTGCTTCCTAGCGGGGTTGAGGAGGGGGCACTTGATGAGCATTCTCAAACGGGGCATTTTTTGTCAATGTTTGATCTTATGGTAAGTAAGCTTCGCTAATTGGCACTAATATCGATTGTCATGCTTTGCGTAAGAGCTAAGAATATTATTAAGATTTCTCCATTTTACGGACACAGTATTCATAGAGTAAAGAAGAGGCACCTTCACAACTAAAGTCTATAAGAAAATTAAAAGTAGAGATTTGACATCCAGAACTTTAATATTATCCCCTAGAATGGTTGGTATTAGAGTGGGAAGGGCCATTGTTCCGAGCATTATGTTTATGAGCCATAGAAAAGGTTAACTATGGCTCCCTCGGACAATACAATACTATTGCAAGCTAGGGAATTCTTGGTGGTAGACATATATATTATTATTGCAATATTGCCTGAAGATCCATCATACAGAGATAAAGAAAGGTTGTGGGAGTAATCAACTAAATTTTTAACAAGAGAAATCTAAAAAGGAAAAAAATCTCACGGCCTATAACAGTTAAAATAATATACAACATAATTTCTGTTACAGTGTGACACTCTTCTCTTTGAGCGGACAAAGTGAGATTCTAGAGTAATGATCTAGCAACATTTGCTCAATAATTAGGCCACAAAAGCTAATAAAAAAGATTGATAATGACGTTGGGTAGATGTGATCATTTGAGGGGTCGGTGAGAATCTTAAGCGTTTGAAGATGACACTTGATGGCCAAAGAAAATCTCTTTCAGTCGACAATGAACACTTGTGATTGGTGGCAATCTCTACTGGTCAATGACAACCTCCTATGGTCTATAATGATCTCTAGTTGTCAACAATGACCTCTGATGATCGGTAGCTATTTGGGTGACAAACAATATCACCTGAATTTCAAGTGCAAATCTTTAATTGCCGGTCACACTTTTCCCTCATTCAAATAAAAAAAAATGGGGTTTATTTATATTTTCTAAGAGGGATATTTGGTTATTTTGGCTTAACTTCCCAAATCACACCATCAAATGATCCATATTAGTTTATTTGATAATAGCTTATTTTTTTAATATTTAAGTATCTTGATGAAACAAAAATTGAATGATCTTAAAGCTCATTAGATTTCCCATATTGAGACGCTCGATTAAAGTATGCCAAATTTAGAGATTGTTTGGCCCTCCAATTTATGTTTCGAAATTTTCACTGTGCTTCAAATGCTTGATCCGGGTTTGACTAAGGTCGAGTTGAATCTCTTCCGTTGTCATTGGATTTTTTTTGTCGAGATGTTCAAATTATCTACAAAGTTTTGAAAAATATTAAATTAGAATTTAAAATGTTTCTTGCTCAACCAGCATCAAGATACCTCTCGGAGTTAAAAATTTGTTAGTTAAACATCAACTGTTAAATATAAGATTATAATTATTTAATATCAATAAACATTACGTGCATGTAGTATCAATAACAGCTGATAATAATATATAGTAATTTTATTATATGCACTAAAAAAATTATTTGTATGTTGATTTCCTTGAGGGAACATAAAAAGATAGCTTCTTTAACATAATAATTTTATAGCAAGTGGATCCCCACGAAAATTTAATTATTATAATGCAATATTCCTAAATTAGGAAGCCCCCAAACTTAGAACTAAATTTAGAGTAACCATATTAAACTTTGGAAGACGTACAAAGCACTTCGTTACTCATTTCCTACAAAAGTATCCATCCATTTGAGAAGCATATTTATCAAAAAAACAATTATGATGCTACGTTAATAGCTTCCTTTAAGGTTTTATTTTTATAAATAAATTGAGCATCATAAAGATTGTGACATTTTCAGAAAGATAAAGCATCGATCCTTAAACTTACATTGAGTATCTTGACATGAAACTAGTACATAATTTACCCATAGATATGGACAAATAATTTGACAAGTTTTAGTTTTCCTTCTGCAACTGGGCATGGCAAAAACTGGTATGTCAACATGTAGTGATACACTTTGGATCTACAGAACAACAAGTTGGGTCTTATGATGAAATAAAATAGATACTTGAATACATAAGTTCGTTTATTTTTTCATGTTCAACTTTGGATGGATTAACCAACAGAGTTTAGGGAAGATTTTATATTAGTAACTTAATAAATGAATGGCTTGAGAAGCTAATGCTCTAATGTTACACCAAAGAGGAATCAATGGTCATAATCACATGTAGTTATTTTGGTTAATATCATTATCTCGGTCAGGAAAGTTTGACATATTAATTACATAAATAAAAGTGCATACTTGTGAATCCATAAGCTAGAGTAGTACTTTTACCCTCTATAAGAAATTTAATTCATAATTCTATTTAGAAGCAGTCATTGTAAGAATTCATTCCCTATTGCCTACCCTTCTAGCAACTATTCGTAAAAGAAAGGTTACCTCTATAAGAAATTTAATTCATAATTCTATTTAGAAGCTGTCCTTGTAAGAATTCATTCCCTATCGCCTACCATTCTAGCAACTATTCGTAAAAGAAAGGTTACCTTTTTGTATATTAACTAGCTAATACTTTCCTTTAAATTTAGTGAATAGTGATAAAAAGTAATTAGAGCTTGATGAATCTTGAATATTTTCCATGTGGGAAGTGAGCTTGGTTAAATATATAAACAAACACTTTAGATTCTGAGATGTTGGAAAAATTATTAGGTACGGAGTCCGCAGGTACTTCATTTCTAGGTACCGTTGAAATGAGGAGAGAGAGGGTGAGAGAGAGACTACCTCTCTCTTCTCTGTACGATATCCACAGGTGCGGACTCCACACCTAATAAGTTTTTTTAGAAGTTGAGATTTTGATTGTAGTAGCAAAATTAATGAGATTTATTCTCTTAAGACCATAAAATATCCTTCTCAAAAGTCCCATATCTTACCACTTTATGTTAGTTGACTTCATTATGCTCTAGGATCCATCTTAAATAGAAACTTCTGAAGTATTCAGAATATCACACTTTGTGTGATACCTCAAAACTAGAAAAAAGAAATTTCCTATAGTATTTAATTATGCATGAAGAAGTCAACAAAGATAAAGTGGTAGGACAAGAGACATTTAAGAAGATTCTTCTTAGGTTTTTGTAACCAAAGGTGAAATTGAGATTTAAAGCCGCATTTTCTTTGGAATTACATAATTAAGCAAAAAATTATGGAAGAAATGTTAGAATTTAATAGTATAATGTTGAATCCGGAAATGGTTTTTGGAAATAAACTACTCGAGAGTTAGAGCCTGGAGAGGGAGAAGGAGAGGGAGAAGAAAAGTGTTAGGAAATTCTCATTAGAGTGGCCGGGAAAAACTACTCAGACCAGGGCCTTCTTTATTCGTCTTTTTGCCCCTATTTATAGGAGTGTATTCAAACAATTACAAAATGGAGGGACAGTTATGGAAATTGCCATTAAGGCAATCAACGTGCTAATTTAATACTAAATTTGTATTACAATGGTGGTAATCGACCAACCGACGTGTTTGAGTTTGAATGACTAAGGCGACTGGTCAAGTGGCAATTGCACCTGTCGAAGTAAAAGTCGATTGGCCGACAAGTTATGATCAAGTGACATTGTAAGGACTTTAGACAATAGGGACTTTAGACGTGTTCTGCTGATTGAATCCCTTATCATAGTTTGTCGATTGACTTTGACCAAGCGGTTGGCCGTTGAATTGTCAGCTTGGATTATGCTTCTCTAGTATGATGCTTCAATTGTCCGACCACCATCCTAAGCAGTTTGATTGCTTTAAGATTTTTGTTGATAGTTTTGGTGCATACATATTAGTTTCCCAAAACTTCTCGCTCCTTTAAAGTGACAACTATGATATAGAAAGGGAAACTATTGATAATCAATGTCATTAAAATCAAGAAAATTAATTTGATAGTAAACTTCCCTCTGGATTTTGTGCTCTACATGCTCTATAAATAGGGTCAAAGGCTTGGCATTGCATCCTTTGTCGCCATCTTGCCTAGATAGTCGTGGAACATCAATGTTGATGCTACGAGCCGGGTTGACGTGGACCACAAAATTTTTGCCAAGGTGGGCTTCCGGGCCTAGACACATGTAGATATGAGGAATAATGTAAATAGAAAAAAATGATTGAGGTCGGAATCTGCTGAAGTCAACATAGTCGACTCGTCTGATGGTGATGTGAAATAGTCTCCAAAAGAGCTTTGCCAAGAAACTTTGGCATATGGGCATGTGCAAACTTGATTGCTAAGGGCTAGTAAGATCAAACTGGTGAAGAGGCAGTGGTGAAGGAAAAGGAGCTATGGGAAGCGACGGTCGCCGATTCTTCTCAGCTTGACCTCGAATAGGTGGTATGCTATCGCAGAAGAGGGATGAAGTTTTGATAGCTTTCTTTGAAATGGGTAGGATTTTAAGTATGCAAAGAGTCTCCTTGGTAATTTGCATTTTTTTAACAACCTTGTAATGCTAGCTATTATGTAGATGAATTGGTTGAGTCAGATAGCTAAGAAGGAGGTGATCCTTCGAAGGACTTTGAGCAGTCTGTCCCCACCGTAATGATCAATCTGTAGGCCAAATTAGCAAGGATTCTGTTGTCAATCTACTTAGAATGCATCGGTTTCCCAACCCTATGCCCATTACCGACTTTCAACACGAGCGATCAGAGTAGTGGCCACCTTCTCATGCACTCATAGAGCAACATAGAGACAAAATCGGACCCTTGGCAGTGTTGGCAGACAAGCGTGGACCCGTGGAGCAGTCAGAAGTTTGATCATAGAGCATGTGTGGGATTTATCAGTCCACCTGACAACCACGGACTTGGAGATAACAACCCTGCGAGTGGAGGTCACCACCTTGCAAAGCGGGCTGGTCGAGGTGGCTCACAAATTCCCATCTGCTCCGAGCTACATTGATAGTTCCTCTACTGGTTTTGAGCTTTAGAATAGTGGGGGTGTTGCAAAGGAATCATTCGGACATTTGAATGCTTTCTCATATTTAGAAGTCCCCTCTAAACTCTAGTTTTCCTATGTGCCCTAAAAAATACAATAGATTTATTAACCAACCTCAAAATAAAATGATTGAATATTGCAATTTGGTAGGTCAGTCTTTGCATTTCTTTGATGCTTTGAGGGGACAACATATCTAGGATTGCTCGTACTTCTTCCGGATCGGGCCTCAGTCCTTTGGGAGTCAACAAGAAGCATAAGAAATTGTCGGTAGATACTCCAAAGCTGCATTTTGAAGGTTTTAGTTTAATATTAAAAATTTTATGTGTTTTAAAGGTTTCTCTTAAGTCCTCCAAGTGTTGTTCAGCTGACTTAATTTTTAGAAGGACATCATCCACATACACTTCAACATGTTTCCCTTTTGATTCAAAATATTACATTCATGAGACATTGGTAGATCACCCTTGCATTCTTCAGCCCAAAATGCATTACATTAAAACAAAAAATTCCTTACACAGTAATGAAGGAATTCTTTTCTACGCCAGTCGGATGTATTCTTCTCTAGAGGTAGTTGGAGAAGGCATCAAGGAATCTCTTCATGGAATACCTGCTAGAGGCGTCCACCAATGCATCGATCCTCGATACGGGTTAGGTATCCTTCGGGTAAGGGACATTTAGATTGGTGAAGTTGATGCACATCCTCCATTTGTCATTGGGAATTAGAACCATTACTACATTTGAGAGCCATATCAGATATTGGACTTCCTGAATGTAGCCCACCTCCTTCAACTTTTGTACTTCCTCGGTTAGAACTCTCGCGGTTGATCAGAGCTTGTATTGCACCGTTCCAGAAAATGGGATGATGTTGAACTGATGGCAAGCGACATTGATTGGGACTCTGGACATCTCGGCTATCCACATATACACATTTAGATGTTGGTGAAGGTTCTTGATCAACAGGTTCCTCTTTCTTGCATCAACAATTTCACTAATTAGAAAAATCTTACTAGATTCTTCTTCATTAGTGGCAAGTACTCAAACGATGACTGCACTGGTCTTGAGACCTCCTTCCCTTGGTATTTGAATGTCTAGCGGTTCACAGTTGATGCTGGTGACTACTTACATGTAAAAACTCCTAGATTGTTCCAAGTTTCCTAAGTTTCCTAGGATTGTTTATATCTCCTCAGCCCCAAAAAATTTTACGGCCACATAATATGTCGAAGCTACTGCTCAATAGTTAGTCAACAACGGTCGGTCGAAGTTGGCATTGTACATCAGAGGGAATTTTACCACTAAAAATTTGTCTACATTGGTGAACTATTTTTCTGGCTTTCACCATGAGATGGCTAGGGAGATCACCCCCAGAGCCTCCTTTCATTCACTCAAGAAGTTGAATAGTCAGTCGACTGATGTCTCCAATCGGTTGACCTTGAGTCCCATCATGTCGAGCACCATTCTGAACATAATGTTGACTGAACTGCCAGTATCAATAAGGATACTTCCCACCTGGTAGTTGCTTATGAGTTCCACAATGACAATCGCCTCATGTACGAGTTTCCCTTTGGGGGAGATCTGCATTTGTGAAAATAATTGGAAGGTGAGTACGAGTGTAAGAGTTGGCAGAACATTCCTCCCTTGACTTGAGTCCTTTTAAGCTAGACAATTGGGTTAACCCTCCTCCTCCGTTGAAGATAGTCGGAATGGTCTAGCCAGGTAAACTTTATTCACACACACTGATCCTTCCACGAGTTCATTGTCTGGGGCTATTCTTTGTGAGTGTGTGTGCTCCAACGATAATGAACTCCTTCAACTTTCCAGCCCTGATGAACTCTCCCACAAATTTTCTAAGAAGAAGACACTCCTCCGTGTCATGCCCATGTTCTCGATGGTAGGCGCAATCTTTGTTAAGATCTTATAGTGTTAATGCTATCAGTGGACGGGTCTGATTGATGTAGTCCTTGTTCTAGATGGCTTGCACTAGTTTGTCCATCGATACATTCAGAAGTGTCAATCCTTGCATCTCTTGATACACATGTGATCCCTCATGATACTAAGTAGACTGCTGGTTAGGATGGTATTGCCGACCCTTGCTTCCTCAATCACCCCCTTGACCATTCTGGGATTGAGGATTATCAGTTTGTCAGATGTCAGGTACTCTATCACCCTTTTGCCGCTGTCGCATGCCAAACCATCCGCTTGTATGACCAGTAGTTGGATGCTCTCGGTTTTGTTTTCGAGGACTCCATAAATTCTTCATTGAAAGTGATGTGGTCATTGGCTAATTCCATTTCCTCTGCAAAGTTCCTTGGTTTAAGTAGGTTCAGGTCATAAATAAATCACTTAACGCAGGCCCTGTGCTTTAGGATGGTTTGGAAGATGAGACGCTCCAAGTTCTTCAGATCCAGAATTTCCTTCTTGAAATGGGTGATGATTGCTTATAGGCTTTTATTTCTCCCTACTTGATCTAGAGCAGTGTCTCTATATCCTTTATTTAGCCTCTGCAAATTGGTGAGGTGCATTAGGAGGAGTTTTAGATTTCATAAAAGGATGGGTTTATCCCGTCTGGCTGGCCGTTAAAACCATCGCAATGCGGCATCTTTCAAGGTGGTGAGAAAAAGCCGACATTTCATGACGTCATTGATCTGCAGGACTTCAATCGTTGAATCAAAGGAAGCTATATGATCTTTCGGGTCACTCTTCCCATTATAAGACTCAAAGTGAGGAATCCTTAGATTCAATCGGGGTATGGTTTCTAGGATTATTCGGGAGAAGGTGCTACCCATAGCAGCCCAAGCAAACTTTTCCTCTTTGTCCACCCGACATTGGATTCTTGACATAGATGCGGCACTGTCAGGACATTGGGAATCCTCTGACCCTTCTTTTGCTCAATCACCAGACTAACCGTGGGGCACTCATGAATTTTTGTGGGCGAGTTCCCCGGGACTCTCCCATCATGGGCGGCAGACGAGCATTCTGCTGGGCCATGACAGCCCGAAGAGCCTTGAATTGGTCCATTGTTTTTGCTTATCATGCCTGGACCTCTTCCCGTATGTCTCGACGCATCATCTCTCTATTGAATGCCATGGGTGCTATTTCTTTTTGCAAGTATTCTCCTTCGTAGTTGGCCTTCTTGTCTAGGGCATGACCATGCTAACCGCATCTCCTTTCAAGTTATTGAATCTTGAAGTGTCTTTAAGAAATACACGTCTCGAGAGTTAGAACCGAGAGAGGGAGGAGGGGAGAGAGAAGAAAAGTGTTAGGAAATTCTCTGTAGAGAGGCCGGGAAAAAGTCCTCAGACCAGGGCTCCCTTTATTCGTCTTTTTGCCCCTATTTATAGTAGTATATTCATACAATTACAGAGGGAGGGACAGTTATGGGAACCGCCCTTAATGCAATCAATGTTGATTAAATACTAAATTTATATTACAATTGTGGTAATCAGCTAACTGACGTGTTTGAATTTGATTGATTGAGGCGACCTGTCAAGTGATGATTGCATTTCCCGAAGTAAAAGCTGATCGACCAACTAGCTGGAATCAGGTGCCGTTGTAAGAAGTTTAGGAGGTCAGGACCGCATACATGGTCCATATATTGAATCTCTTGTCATAGTATGTTTGTTGATTTTGATTGAGCGATTGGTTGTTGAATGGTCAGCTAGGATCATGGGCCAAGTGGCGATTGCATTTGCCAAAGTAAAAGTTGATTGACCAACTAGCTCCAATCAAGTGCCCTTGTAAAGAGTTTAGGTGGTCAGGATCATAGGTGTGGTCCATTTATTGAATCTCTTATCATAGTATGTCTGTTGACTTCGGTTGAGCGATTGGTCTTTGAACAGTCAGCTCGGATCGTGCTCCTCTAGTCTGATGCCTTGATCGTCCGACCACCATCCTAGGCCGTTCAATTGCTTTGAGATCCATGTTGATAGTCTTAGTGCATACATATATTATCTTGAATTAGTCTATTTTTATTTTTAATTAATAAGAAAGAAAAGATAGCATTCATAATAGCATATTTCTTAGGAACTAAACACTTTTTTGAGAGAGCAAACATTATCTTTAAATGACAGACGTGTGGACAATAATGTGGATCACACCATGCCGCCGAATATACAGTATGATGTGATTCTCGCCATCATCCACACATCTGATAAACCAAATATGATATTTCCTCATTTCCAGAAGATGCTTTTTGTTTTACCGAGAGGTATATTACCGAGCATTATAACAATACAATTAAGAAAAAGCTGCATGAAAAAGCAATGCCAGTGGTAGTATGTATGCCGATAAAAAGTTGAAGCAGTAAATTGAGCATCGTCAATTATTTTAAGGCATTTGACGAGCAAAGTTGCAATATTAAATTCGCCATTAGAATCGTAAAAGAGAATATAACAAAAGCAAGTGTGAGGTTATGACATAAATTAATGGTAATTACGTGGCTTCCATGATTTCAAGCCTTCGCGTGTCCAAATTCCCATCATTCTACGTCCATACATATACCAACGTAAGATTATTCACCAGGCGATGATTTGCCTACAATGACTTAAGATGTGGGAATTTGTAAATGTAGAATAAACAAAATTTATGTTGTTTTAAATGGATTAATATTCTTATTACCATTACTATAATTGCTATTGTATGTTTCTCTCTAAAAACTCCTTAATTTGCAAATTTTTTAATCTTGAATACTGTCACTGCCATGTCCCAAGTCCTGCACAACCAACACAAAATTTTTATTTAAAATCATGACATGAATTAATTAAATTATTATGTAAATGTTAAGACAACAACGCACTATATGACCTTAGTGGTAAGAGATTTACTTGGATAATTAAAAGGAAAAGTTTTTATAAATAAAAATAGTTCGTGGTGGATTAATAATGTGCAAGAAAAGATAACATATATATAGTTTTGTTAAGAAAATTTATTTAAATGTAAATACTTTGAGAACTGAAAAAAAAAAGGTATGATATGTACATAAAGAATCCGAGAGAAGATTCAATAATACTAACAATTCTGTTTTTAATGATATTTATAATCGATTAAATACTAAAATGGGTGGAAAATATATGTATAACAAGCCAAATATTGAATTTTGATTTGTCCTCTAAGACACCTCGAGGAATTTCTTCATAAAGAAGAAAGAAAGAGAGAGAGAACACTACAGTATAAGATGAACAATTTCAAAAATAAAAGAATTGTCCTTTTTTTTTCATAAAATGATCCTTATTTATAATTATAGGAGACTCTTAATAAAGTTACATTTTTGGCTCTATATTAATAGGACGTTACAGTTCATTATTTGTCCTTATTTAATTTGGGGCGTTATAGTTCAATTTTTTTTTGTTAGACTTCTTTTCATAATTATAATTAATACTGATGTCTTTCAAGATCTATGACTGATTCTGACATGCTTTGTATTCATAACTGACATAAAAACCTTATCAACATCAATTGATGTTAACAACTATACATACGTCTAAATATTCTGATCAGTATGCTTTTGGAACGGTTGACTTAGCTGAATTGGGTCGATTTATTTCTAATAAGTATCTATAAGCATTGACTCTAAGAACCTAAGAATCCTTCGAGTGATATTTGGTCGACTCTAAGGTAACTGATGTCATTGTCTTCTGTCTAGTGATTATTCGATAAATGGGTAGAATTTAGTCTAATCATTTTTTTTAGCAGGCCAGTTGATCTTCAGCTGATCGGTTTATCGAGCCCTTCAAAATTTATTCGATCATTGGATTTACCATGTAAATTCCTATTTCAATTAGATAATATCAGAGATTGGTTTTAAGAACATATCATTTTGCATTAGTAATGGATGCTCTTGCTGAACATTTTCAGGAGGATGTACCTTGGTGTATTTTTTTATTATTGATATCATTCATATACATATGACTAGAAAAAAATTTTGGGAAAAACTTGAATGATGGAGGACTATAATGGAGTCTAAAAGCCTTCATTTGAGTAGTTCTAAAACTAATTACTTAGAATGTAATTTTAGAGGTAGTAGATATAGTGAATGAGTTGTAACGATTGTTGATCAATTCATTAAAAGGTATGACTTTTTTAGATATATTGGGCCTATTTTCTAAAAGTGATGTTCATATAAATGGGGGTGAGACTGGCAATGCTTTATGGCATACAATGTTGTCCACTAAAGGAAAAATATAAAACTAAGTTATGTAATGATGAGATGAGAATGCTTAGGTGGATGAGCGACTTGACAATTAGAGACAAAATGCAAAATGACGATATCAATGAAAAAGTTGGTGTAGCTCCAATGGTAGATAAAATTAGAGAGAGTTGTTTTAGATGAATTAGTCACATTAAACGTCGACCATTTGATGATCCAGTTGGGAGAGTAGATGTTTCAGGTATAACTTATGTTAAGAAAGGTAGATATAGATTTAAAAAAACTTAGAAATATTTTATAAAAATTATCTTAATTTATTAGAATTCAATGAAATATGACACTCAATAGGAAACAATAGAAAAAAGAAGTCATGTAGCCAACCCCATTAGTGGGATAAAGACTTACTGTTGTTGATACGTGAACAACAAATTTTATCATTTAACATGAATCTTGGGGCATCTATGAGCATTATTTTGGAAAGCAAAATTCAAACTTAAATTAAAAATCATCTAGAACACTAAATTTAGGAAACATATAATCAAACTAAAAAATTCGACAAAAAAATTATGACACCAAAATTGGTCAAATTTGAGTTAAATTAAGGCTGAATCTAGCCATTAAATGACTTTTAGAAGCTTTGTAAGCACTGATGGGTTTCAAACCTGACGAGCTTAAAATCAAATTGAGCATCTTGATGAGAAGAATTCAACAAGCTCAAGATCACTCTATTCCATACTAAAATATCCAAAATACACCATTTGATCATGGGAATCTCTCTGGCTATCTAATCGAGCGATTTGAATTCTTTATATATTTACAAATGAAGCAACTCATAAACTAAATATTGAGCTTTACTCCTCTCATAACAAAGGAACCTAAACCTAAGGAAGAAGAGTAGATTGAAGAGAAGAGCAAGATCAAGACTGAGAGGAGTCATGTTCTAGTGCTGCTCTTGATTAGAGACCCAATGAATGCTTCCGACTCCATAGCTATCGACCCCTATTGACCACTACTTTCTAGTCTCCATCAACCATTATCAGCCTCCCTTTACATGTTTAAATAAGCCACTCATGGAGTACTAAAGCACAGAGCAGTGCATCATCTTGAACACTATGCAATGAGGCACCCAAAGGAACGTGTAACAAC
>NW_018165062.1:48415-48935 GCF_001263595.1 Phalaenopsis equestris
CATATTTTTCATAGTTTAAACGAAAGGGCGCTTTACCTCAAACCCTGTATCTATCTCGAGGGATAAACACAAGACTTGAGGATGAGACTCGATCAAATAAACTAAGAAATACATGACGTTCGTTTGGTCTGCGAAATCGTTTTATTTGCCGACAAATTCCTCTATTTAATATGAAAAATTAAATAGGGTTTATTTTAAGTTGGGTTCGGAAAACTTCTTATAATGGTAAGCCCCTACAGTTAATTACATCTTAAATGACCGAAGTCACATAAGAATACTCTCGATAAAAATCAGGAAAAATTATCTTCAAGGACTTCTAAAGGATGGGACTTTCCAACAAAATCAGACAAAGAGGTGTGAAAGGGAAATGACTTAAGTTTGGAACATTTATTACAAAATCCAAAGAAAGAAGAACTAGGGGATGCCGTAAATCCAGAGATCCTTGGTGACTTCCCAGTCTACCCTATGTTTTGCCTTCAATTTCGAGGAGAAATTATTTAAATATTTCATCCTGCTAATT
>NW_018165062.1:49035-59037 GCF_001263595.1 Phalaenopsis equestris
TTTAGGATCTTATTGAAATGGATAATACTTGCATGCGTAGATGAGAAAGGGGAAATAATGAAATCTATAAATGTTCAGACGCAGAAATTATCCATTGTTATTGATGCTTAATTGGCAATTTTTTCATCTTATTCCTAGATGACATCCATGAAACTAGAGACTAAAGTTGGAGTTTATAATATTGCATCTAAAGATGAAATCAAAGAAGTGAAGAGAACCATATAGATAAGACCAGAGGAGTATGGTAAACTAATGTGGCAAATATGATATTTAGAATGTCCTTTAGAATTTAAAAATTGCGTGTAAAGTTCTATTTGTTTGACCAACGGTTCCTTATCTACTTGATTATGAGCAAAGAAAGACATTTTCTCTAATGGATAATAGAAGTTTGTGCTTGTCTAGCCAAGCGAGTGTGTGGTGAACTAACTATATACATGGAAGAGTAAATTAAATGGCACGATAAAAGATGTGTGATTAAGTGGTTTTTAATCGAGTTGGTTTATGGAATATGGATGAAAAATTATTCAAGGTGGCTTGAGTAACATTTTAGATGGTTCCAAATATGGCAAACGATTGTGATTTACTCAATTGAGTAGATTTTTCTAGACATCATTTAACAATCAATCATCGAGACACACTGCCAATATCTATAAAGCATTTATTGCAGTGAAATATTTTTCTATTATGAGAAATCATTAGTGGTTCGTGGGGAATTTTTTTGTTATTATGACGTGCCCACTATAGATCTTGGAAGATTTCTTTCTAAATGATAGGATGAGTCTTTTGAAGAATAATATATTGCCTCGAGAGAAAAATATTACCCTTAAATGAAGCTAATCATTCGAATATTGAATATTATTAAGATTATAGGTCTGGGTAAACAAAGACTTTTTTCCAATCTTACGGGTGTATTATATGATTTATTTTATTCTATAGTTGGATATCCCTGCAAAGGAAAATCTCCATAGCTAATTATGTTATAAGAATATGGCTCCCGTGAATACTCTTGATTAAATTATTAGTTTATATTATGTAGGATTATAAAATAAGACTTTATGATTGATATTCAGAACTTTAAATAGATATATATGTTTGAAAAGATTTATTTGGATTTGAAGGGTTGAGACTTATAGTCCAATGACAGTGTGCTATGAAAAGTCCCATGAAAAGGGTTAGCGAGTCTTTAAGGAGAAGGCTTATCGTAATAATTGGAATTATAAGATTATTTAAAATGGGTAGGTTTTTGATTTGGTGATTTAATTTGGTTTGAAATGGCTAGTTTAAGTTGATAGGATCTAGTTTGAAAGGAAGATCTCCAACATATTTGATTTGATTTGTGTGACTTGAGTTAATTAAAGTTATTTGAAATTTGTTTGAAGTTATGAAAACTATGTTGGAAGTTATTTTAGTTTACAACAATAACAACAACAAGCCTTTATCCCACTATGTGGGGTCAGCTACATGAATCCTTTTTCTCCATTTTGATGTCACGAATTTTGACAAAGTTCCGACCTATCGATGTACGGACCACATGCTGACGTATCTCGCAAGGCCTTTGTGAGGGGAGGGGGAGCAGCCTGATCTGAGAGGAGGCTGCCCTGCAAGCAGGACTGCTACTAGGGGATAAGCAACCAACGGGGGATTTGCTGACAGCAGTAGGTGGCAGCTGGAGGAGATCGCAAGGGATGGGATAGCCCAAAATTTTGCCTTGTGTGAGATGTCGGCGAGGGACTTTCCCCAACGACGAAGATGGGTTGGCAAGGTGGTCACCAATAGAGCGACGCCAGCATGTGAGACACGACTAGCAGATGTGGTCAATGACAAGAAAGAGGGAGAGGGAGCTCAGTGTGTGAGGCGTAGCTGGCAGTAAGGTAACACCAATGGCGTGGCAAGGCCAGTGGCGAGGCTAGGGATGGGACTTGATCCCCAAAAATATAGTTGTGTAAAATTTATAAAGTTGACCACGTTTTACAACGGTACCAAAAACTTGATGTGATATTTTATGAATAAGAATGTTAAGCACTTAATGAGATTCTACGCAAGAAGTATACGTATCGTTTATCAAGTAATACAAGTCTTTCTATTTAAGCCCCAAATATCGATCCCACGAGGAAGGTTTAAATTTGAAATGATAAATTAACTAGGAAATTCACTGAAATAAAACAAAATTACTTTCACTAATTTTGAATGTTTGAGATACTATCAGAACTAAATTATTAACTACTAGCAAAATTTAAATGCAAAATTTAAAACACTAACTACTAAACTATGTTTATGTGATAGTTTTTTAATATGAAAAAAACATCTTTCCCACTACAATGAGTTTTTGATAAAATGAGATGAGATAAATGGTTTAAATATGTATTGTGCCAAATAGAAAAAAATTTTAATTCTCTACCCTAATTCAGTGTTATAGAAAATGCTAATTCTGATCTTTTGAATCCACATCCGTGACTAGACTAAGAGGATACTGGCTCTCACTCTAGAGCTCCCACTTCCCTTCCATCTCTTTCCTTGAAGGCTAACACTCGGTTTAGTTCTTAAACACTAAGACCGAATTAAGGATTTTAGTCTGTCAGCCTAAAATCTCCAATTCTACACCGAACAATGTATATTTCCCATTTATTTACACTTAATTCCATGAACGAAATACTCCTTCATGGAATTAAATGCGATTCTCACTCTGTTATAGAACTCATACTCCATTTCCCAGATCATATGTTCCACAACATATTTTAACAATTCAATTGGCCAGATCAAAAAGTAAATTAAGAACCGAGTTGAAAACCATCACAATTTATTTTATACTTTAACATTGACACATCCAAATTATCACTTCATTTCACAATATCCTAGAGTAGGGAGAAATATAAAGGAAACTACTCAGACTTTATGAGAAAGATACAACAAAACACAAATTTCATATATAAAATAAAGTTCATACAACAATAATAAACAAACAACACTTATCTGAAACTCTTTCTCAAAGCAAATCCCTTGTAGCCTCTCTTAGAAAATGTAGGAAGAAGAAATCTCTCACTTCTCTCCCTCTCCAACACTCTTAGAGAAGAATTCATGCTTATACTCACCACAAAAACTCAAAACTATAAGAAAATAAATGACTAATAGACTCTAAGTGGCTGTAGGGAATGTTGAATACTGTGGAAGAGAGTGGAAAGCGGTTGAAGGGTGCAAAGGGGGGTCTTTTCTGATCAATTTTTGCTCTAAATAGAGCCTAATGTCAGTTTTCCAATAAGTGCATCCAAAAACTCTTCAAAAGAAGTCCAAATTCATCAAATCTTCTCGAAACAAGGCTTGCATCGACATTGGCACCGTCGGCGCACATTCTGGCGTCGTCAGCGCTAGTGGCCCTGGAATAAAATCCGTGCTTTCTGTCAAATGGCACCGTCGGTGCCCAGTCTGGCGCCGTCTGTGCTGAACATTTCTTCTAAAGCTCCATTTTGACTCTAAATTCCATCCTCTTTGCTTCAAGTCCTAAAAATCAACAACCTACAATAAAACATGAAAAATACCTTCCTTTAAAGCGTAATATCACCAAAAATAAGAATAAAATATGGGTCTAAATATTCATTATTTATTGTGTATCAAAATCCCCCAAAATTAAATGTTACTTTGTTGACCTCACTTTTGGTTGAGGTTTACTTTTCCCTCTTTAGTAGCCTAGGGTCTAGCCACAGGACTTTCCTGTTGAGTATTCCTAAAAAACTAGAAAAGGAACCCTCACCATTAGAAATTCTAAACTCTTTATTCCTTAACTTGAAGTTCCACATATTGGTCCTAACCTCTAGCACTTAGTAGGTGGGGCCAGTATGGAGGATCTCAAGGAGAGTCCCCATAGGACTGCTTGACCTTAGGGTTGACCCTGGGCGTTGGTCCGGGGCTAGTTAACTCACTTGCACTCACTATCAGCTATATCTACTCACAACCCTAAATTCAAAATTGTTGACTTTGATCTCTTGATCTTTTAGGAGACTCATGTATATGGTCCTCTAGACCCACTAGCCCTATGATAGGGTTTAGCTAAGATTTATACATAGAGGATCCAAATGAGGATTTCATTTGTCCATAGCTAACACATGCTGGTTGACCCCCCAATTCTACCAAAAATATCTAACTTGGTCTTTTGCCCATAAATTCATCCAAATTACCTAAATGCCCTCAAAACCCTAAATTTAGCCAAAATTCCAAAATTCACCCAAAATACCCAAAATTATTCAAAAATCATTTCAAACCATTTGAAAATACCCAAATTTTCCAAACCACCCAAAATTGCCAAAATTACCAAAATACCCTCAAATTTAACAAAATTACAAAAATACCCTTGGCACCCCAAACTTTCCCAAAACCACCAAAATCACTCCAAAATATCTCCAAAACCAATTTGGACCCTTCAATTGAACTCAGTTTGGCCAATTTGACCATTTTGACCCCAAATTGACTTTAAAGGCCTAATTTCCTCAAATTCATCCCAAATGTCCATCAATTTGACCCCAATTCCCCTAAATTTTAATTATAAACTCAAATTTATATTTCATTTGATCAATCCAAATCAAATACAAAGCCTAGTTGGCCCAAGCTTTGAGCTCAATTTTTGATCCAAGTTAAAACACCCAATTTTGTCCCTATGACCTAATCTCACCTAATTGAACCCCATAGCCTACTCAATTCCCCCAATTTGAATCCTAAACACTTCATAACAATCCTACACATCAAATTAGACCTTCAATTGGCCTCTTTCAAGCCTCAATTTCACTCAATTTAAACCCACACTCAAAATCCCCAAATTTGCCCCAAATTGGATATGTCTCAAAATTCCACCAAATTGAATGCCCTAACCCCAAAATTGGCACCACATTGATGTTGAAAACTCTTTATTACATTCCCCTAGACCATTTTGAACCATGAATTTGGACCTAACCCAACTCTAGCCCAACTGAAACCCTCTTATTGTAACCTAAACCCATGTCTAACCTAACACCCCCAAACAGACCAAAAGCCCAAAATCCCTCTAATTGAACCTCCAAATCAATTTGAAATCATTCCAAACCTTCTCAGAACTCCTCATGACAATCATATACACAATATTGATCAATTATTTGAGCTCAATGTCATGGCTAACCTAACTTAAACCAACCTTCTAGCCATTTTGACCCAAATTGAAACCCTTCCCCAAAATTGACTTAGCCATGCCTAAGCCACCAAATTGACGACACCAGAACCACCAAGCACACTCTATTGACTAGGCTAAACCACCTTAAACTAACTTGGTGAGCTATGGACCAAGGGTCCCCTAATTAAGGAATCTTATCCCATTTATGGGCCTTAACCAAAATATCTCCTCCATCATCACTTGTCATTGAGGGTTAACCATAATTAACCCTCCCCTGGCTCACCTGACCACCTGACCACCACCCCTAACCCTTCTGGCCAGCCTAGTGGCCGGAAAATGCCAAAATCGAGAACCACCACCCCTAAATCAAATCCAATTTCAACCCTAGAGACCAGCTCATCCTAATGGTTATTTATACCTCTTCTGCCCTCCACATAAGAAGCTTATTACAACCACTAATTAGCCCTGAGCTCCACTCCAAGCCCCTCTGTAAAGACTCACCTCCTCCATGGACAAAGGAGAGAGTTCCAAAATACTTAAGGAAACTCTGCCAAAATCTCACCAGAGACTCTCGAAGCATCCCTAAGCTTAATCCAGCAATGTTCTCCCTCTGATTCCCACTGTGACAGCCCAATTTTGAGCTCAAAATTTCAGCTCAAACCAAAACATCTCTTCACAGTCCACCAAACTCAAATTAATTGTACACATACCATCCCTAGAGCAAGAGGAGTTGATTCCCCATCAAACCTCCCTCTGAAACCACTCTAACCTAGCTCTAGACCAACACCTGAAATCAACCTTGATCAAAATCATACCTAGAAAATTCACTAAGGCTCAAGGATTCATTTGGAGGTTCGTTGGATCCAATCAAAGCTACCACAACCATTTGATTGAGGCCTCCCCTCTCAGACAAAGGTGTTGAGCTTTAACCCTAGCCCGAGCTTATTTTGATTCTCCATTTGTAATGACTTGATTTCATACTTGATTAACCATATAGATGTATTCTTCTTGAGCAGATGAAGGTTTAGAAACAAACCCCATGCGATTTGGTTGTTTCTAGATGAAGATCTTAACATTTTAGTGTGAACGGCTTACAGTTAAGTCACTTGGGAACAATGAACGGATGTCGTCCAATCACACGTTTATCCATTGGACGGTTATGATGAAGCCAAACGAGGATAGGGTGCGTGAACAATGGGCTGCGTGGCAGCTAAGGTGGATGGCGACGATGAATGGGAGTGCGCCGCGTGTGAGTTCGGAACCACCGTAGGTTGAGTTGGCGCCATGCTAGATAAGTAGAAAAATAGGAATTTTTGACTTATTTTAAATGCCTAAACTTAAAAAATCCATATCTTTCTCAAGTAAAATCATAAAAAGAAAAGAAAAATACCCTCTTTTTCAATGAACAGAGGAAACTAATGTGCACTAAAATTAAAAATTATTTTCTTATTCCCTGATTTTTAATGAATAAAATACCCTCTGAAGTATTTTAAGAAGTATTTTAATTCATTATGATAAAAAATTGTTCACCATGGCTTAAAACTTTTAAGGCTTGTTCTCTTGAAATTTTTAAAGCTTATTCCTCATCATAGAGGAGATGTTCTCTAATTTTTCTAAGGTCAAAGAGCATCTCTATACTTTTAGCCTTAAGATATCTCTATGTTTCTAACCTTAATTTTCAAGCTAAGGTGATGATTTTGGCTTATTTTAATTATATAAATTAAAATATCATTTGGAAAATTATGAGAATAATTTTAGTAGGTTTCTTGTGGTTAGAGAAGTCTAGGAAAAATATCATGATGTCTTGAATTATCTTGTAAATTTCTATATTTAATTAAATGTGAATATTTTGTGTTAATTTTTGTAAATTACATACTTATAAAAAATTAACAAAATTAATTCCACATTGTTCAAAAAATCCTTGTTTATCAACTGTAAAAATTTGTTATTTAATTAAGTTCAAGTATTAAAGTTGATTTTCCAAAAAAGCTTATATTTTTACACAAAAATTATTATATTAAATTAAATACACTTGGGAAAATTATGAAAAGTGATTTTCTGAGCTCCTTGTGATTAGAGGCACTTTGGAAAATTAAAAATTTCTTTTTAGAAAATACTTAATTTTTAAACCTTATTTTGAACTTTTAAAAAAATTAAAAAAAATTAAGAATTCCAAAAATTTCAAAATAGACTCACTAAAATATTTTTCCTAATTTTTCCCAAGTTAAAAATAAATTTTAAAGACTTAAAAGTGGATTTTCCTCATTTCCCAGTTAAAATAATTATAAAAATTTAATTCAAAAAATCATGAAATTTTGTCTAAGTATTTCTCTCAATTAGGAAAACTTCTAATAATTTTTTCATAAACTAAAACTTTATCTTGGAAAGCCAAACAAATTAATTTCTAAAAATTCTATTTTCTAAAGTCAAATAAATAATTAAATTAAATTAAATTTTGAGAAGTTCACATATTCTCCTCTAAAATTATAATTTATTCATGAATATGACACTCTAAATGCTCAAAGTCATTTGAGTTGTGTTTAATGAGATATGAGGTGAAGTGCCCCAAGGGCAAAATAGTCATTTTAGACCTTGGTGCCTTAATCAAAATTTGGGATTAACTAAGGGAAATGGTTAATTTTGATCTTAATAAACATGTTTGGATGATTGAAATACAATGAGATTAGAAGGTAGAAACTCACTCACCACCCTTGCACAACATCAACAAAATCATAATCCCCTTAATCTTTATGACTTGGAAGTCAACTAAGATCAAATGATTCTTAAGAGATGAGCTTAAGTTGGAAAGAAGATAATTTACTTATCTTAAGCCTAAGATTGATGATGATATGATCTTTCAAAAAGAACACATATCACTTAAATCAAAATTTTGATAATCATAATTTCACCTATTATGATTATTAAAGGCTTAGTAGTGACCTAGGCTCGATGTCTAAACTCAATTGATTGGATTTAGAAGATAATATGATTGGTGATTAAAATCTTTAAATACTACAAGCCTGACTTTAATTGTGAGCACCACAATTTTAAATGACTTAAGCTTGCCTTAGGAGCACCCACTCACATAAATTTTAAATAAAACATCAATTGATTAATTGAGTATCCTATCCTCGAGATTATTAAATTATCAAGTCTCCCCGAGCAACGGGATAGTCACACTTCAACCTCAGATGATTAATGGAAAAATATGATAAGTTCAGAATGAACTCGGAATATTTCAAGAGATCTTCAAAATGGTCCAGGGTCATGCCTCGAGCATTTTGAAATCTATTGGACATTCTGAAGAGCATTAATTTTTTTAAAAATATTTTTTTTATATTTTATCTCTAAATTTCCTAATTTACCAAATTTATTTAATTTATCGTTACATTCCCCGACAACGACACTAAAAACTTGATCCCGAAAATATAGTTGTGTAAAACTTATAATATGGACTCTGTGTTGACCTCACTTTTGGTTCTAATGCATTTACCTTTGTCTGCTTCTTGTCTCGAGCTTACATGTTAAACAATGATGTCACCCTGCATGAAAACCAAAATTGCTAGGATATTCGCAAAATCAAAATAAAAACTAAAATCAATCAATATAAAATTCACCACCATAACATTCAAAATATAAGATAACTCAAAATTTAATCACAAACATAGCAAAACAAGAATTGCAACTAAATTAAAATGTCTCTATCGGATGATCGGGAATCCCTCGGAGGAGGTAGCCTGATAACCTACGTTTTCTAACGAGACTTCCCACGGTCTAAATGTAAGTTTGGAACTCATTAAGTTGAGTTTAGTAAATTCATTTGGACTAAGTGAATCCAATAGAAAATAGTGGTGCCAGAACGAGGGGATCGTGAGATTCTAACCAGTGTCTCTCTAATCAACTTTAATATGCCCCATAACATTTAAAGAACTATAACCATGACCCTTTGGGACATTTGATTTGACATCATGACTTGACACATTAGAAAAACTAAACTTACCGCGACGAGGTACTTGGAGCTGGCATTGTAGGCAGCACGACCATCTTCAACAATAGAACATGTCTACATCAGCTAAACCACTCTTTCTTTAGAATTAAATAACCAAGCCATAGGACTTCAAGGTGGTTTGCTTGTGCAACATAAATCCTCAACTTTTCTTTAGTCTTTTGTATAGCCCTCTGTACAATTTAAGCCCTAACTCATCTTAGGATTCCGAGATTGTCGTTCGTTACGACCTAAATCCTCACATCTTTCAGGCCATTTGTGTGATCATTTCATGCGAGTGTTGACCCTAATTACTAAAATTGACAAAATGAAATATTTAAATAATTTCTCCCCAAAATTGAAGCTAAATATTAGGATAGCTTGAGAAGCCACCGAGGTTCTCCTCAGGATCTCTGACATCCCTTAGTTCTTCCTCCATTGGACTCTACCAAAAAATGTTCTAAATTTTAATCATTCCCCTTTCACAGCTCTTTGTCTGATTTCATTGAAAAGTCCTATCCTTTTGACCTCTTTGAAGATAATGTTCTCTTTTTTTATCGAGATTTTTCTTAGATGACTTCGATTATCTAAGATGTAATTAACTATAAGGGCTTGCCCTTATAGAAAATTTTTCCGAACCTAGCTTAATATAAATCCTATTTAATTTTTCATATTAAATTGGGGAATTTGTCAACAAATAAAAATGGTTTTGCAGACCAAATGGATGTCATATATTTTCTTAGCTTATGTTATCAAGCCTCACCCTCAAGTCTTGTGTTTATCTTTCGGGATGAATACAGGGTTTGAGGTATAACGTTCTTTCATTTAAACTAAAAGAAATATGGGGTCGGTTTGATTTCATATTTTTCTAAACTATATATATATA
>NW_018165062.1:59853-71714 GCF_001263595.1 Phalaenopsis equestris
TATCATACCAAATATCTTAATCTTTAAAATTAACCTTTATTATTGAAAATTTTTACTTAAGTTTACTATATATTTAGAAACACAAATATAGTTATCTAAGGTTACCCTCTAGTACCACTGGTCATGTTAAATTTTAAAATTTTTGAAAATATAGCTAATTGAGGAAAAGTAAAATTAAGTTTATTTTCTTTAAAAAAGAATTTTTCGGATTTGGGATGAAAAACTGAAAAAATTAAAGGGTGAAAGAAAACATTTAATACATAAAGAAAAGACATATTTGTTGAACGTTCTGATATTGAAACTTAACTCTGAAATATTGCAAGTGCTAATATGAAAAGAGACAAGACTTAAAACATTAAATAACATATAATGCATATAAAAAATTGCTGAGAAAGAGTTAACTACAAATACATTGAATAAAGTACTAAAAACTAACAACAATACTAAAATGATTTCCATTGTAAAAATAGTTTCACAATCTTACTGTTCACAATACAACATAATATTTAAAATAAATCAAAGTATTACACTCTAAAAATAAACAATCACAATAATAAATTACAACAAAACATAAACTAAACGAAAAAAAACAAACTAAAACATCATCAATCATCATCATCTTCTTCTTCCACATCAAAGTTTTGCTGCTGATACGGGGTAAGAATAGGGTGAGTAGGAAACTGAACTGAGTGGTCACCCCTAATGTATCTGATCATCATATCATCATTAGTAACATCATATTTAAACTTGTGCCTTGTCAAATCATCATTGTGTGCATTTTCTGGCCTCCATATTTTCCATTCTGTTTTCCATCCTCAAGATATCTCCTTGTTGGATCATCAGTTGCTCCATATGTCCCTGGAGAGTAGGGGTACTAGAAGTAAAAGGAATATCCCCACTCCTACTGTCAGATCTACATTCAACATGAGATTCATAAATCTTAATATTAGTAGGCCCAATAGGTTTTCGAGGTTCAATCCTCTCCTCATCCATTCTAAAATCAACTCCTGCCTGTTCACATAGTGTGAAGATTCGGGTAGGGTGTGCTAAACCACTAGTAGTCTCTCCTAAAGCAATAAAATTAGTGTTTATATAAACAATAGAGCCTACATCTATCCTTCTCATCTGCTGTATACAGAAGTTCAAGATGGCTCTATCCTTGTAACCTCACTATGATGATTTGTTGGTATCATTCTACCAGATATAAAATAGTGTCAGAACTTAGATACTACATTTACAATAGAAAGAAGGAACTTTACTTTAACATCATTCTTCACCTTCCAAGCTCCTCTTCCATCAGTAAGAAAATAAATAACTTCATATAAGGCCTCATTTGTAGCAGAAAATGATTTGTGAAAATGATTTGTAGCAGAAAATGATTTGTACTAACAGCTATATACGTCCTCCAACTGATAAAATTCATTAAATCTTTTTGTAGTAAATTCCACCATTTTTCCTCGAACTAAAATGTAATCTTCACAAGTTTCTTTAAAGTTGGAATAGAACTCCATCACTATACCAATAATAGCCTCGGCAATAAAGTAACAAAAATTCTCTCACTGCCGAGCATTAATTAATCTTTCAACTTCTCCACCCAGATTTTGAAATCCTTTATCTGAAATTACTTTCTTAGTTGCAAGCAGAGTATTGAAACAAATTTTAGCCTTGTAGTTGACAAACTTTTGATCATCATAATCTACCTTTCTCTTTCACTTCCTCATTCTCGGTACCATGGTAACCTAAGAAAAAGAAAATTTGTTAAAATCCAAATAAATTCCCAAAAATTTCAAAAGTCATAATGTGGAACATTTTAAACTTAACTCTACTTAGTAAGAGTTTTTCACCAAAGGATTTTCTCAAATTCTTCTAAGAAAAAAATTTTCAAATTTTTGGATCTCAACAATGTGAGATAAATCCTTAGTGAAAATCAAAAACTTTGAGTTCAAAGTGTAGCTCTTACCTAGAGAAGAAGAAATCCAAACTTATTTTGCCTTAAAATTGCCTCAAATCCAAGCAATAGTAAGCCATAGGTGTAAAAACTAGAGGTTGAAGGTAACCAAAAGGGTAAAAATGGTCTTTTTACTATGAAAATAGCAAATTTTAATGGGTTTAGGGATTTTCAGATCGAGGGCGCTGTCGGTGCCCATGTCGGAGCTGTCGGCGCCAGTGGCCAAAAAATGACTTTTTTAATTTTGTAATTTTCAACTTTCTTTCAATTCACTCCAAAGTCTATTTAGTCTTTTTGAATACTAATTTTAATTTTAAAATATTTCACAAACAAATATTTTCACGAACAACACCAAACTAACTTTTATATATGAAATTACACTTTTTACAAATACATTTTTCTAATCACAGTTTCACATATATAAAACAAACTAAATTATAATTCAACATCAAAATCAAACCACAACACTAAAGCGCTGACACAAAACTATACACACAATCAAAGTTACTTGAGTTTTAAAGCAAAGTAAAGTAAAGTAAAGTAAATCCACAAAATCACATTAAAAACATAATTACTTTAAAACAGTAGAGAGTCCAACTTCTTCCATTATTATGCTTCATCTTTAGTACTTTCTCCTCCTCAAAATATCTCCCATAGACTAGTGTTGGACGTACAAATTGTAGAAGGGTCGGCACAGGAATTGATCAGTCGAATTTTCATCGATCCATCTATTTTTCTTGAACATCTGCACCAATCCTGCTTCAGTTGTTCCAATATGATCAAAGTTCTCCTTCATCCTCCAATTTAGGAGATCAAAAAGGTAGTTAAGATTTCCTATTGTATTCATAATACTTTGAAGTTCTCTTTCGGCTTTCTCCATTTTCTTCTCCAAAGCTATTGAACTTCCAACTTTTTGTGGTATTAATGGTGTTGAAGCATGTGATGCATGATCCAAGATAACATCTAATGCTTCATTTCTGTTCTCAATGTAATTTTCTTCAATGAGAATCATGGGCCCCCAAGTGTCGGCACTATTTTTGGTTGAGTTGCTCGTTGGAAGCTGTAGGCCGTCGGAATCGAAATCTCGTCACCCGCTTCGGAAAAACATTTAAATTACTTATTTATATATTATACCTTAAATCCTGTATCTATCATATATATATAATTTAAAAAAATATGAAATCAAACTGACCCCATATTTTTCATAGTTTAAATGAAAGTGCGTTATACCTTAAATCCTGTATCTATCATATATATATAATTTAAAAAAATATGAAATCAAACTGACCCCATATTTTTCATAGTTTAAATAAAAGAGCGCTATACCTTAAATCCTATATCTATCCCAAAGGATAAACACAAAACTTGAGGATGAGGCTCGATCAAATAAACTAAGAAATATATGACATCCATTTGGTCTACAAAACTATTTTATTTGCCAACAAGTTCCCCTATTTAACATGAAGAATTAAATAGAGTTTATATTAGGTTGGGTTCGAACAAGCATCCTATAAGAGCAAGCCTCTATATTAATTACATATTAAATAACCAAAGTCACCTGAGAAAACTCTGGATAAAATTCAGGAAATATTGTCTTCAAAGAGATCAAAAGGATGGGAAATTTTCAATGAGATCAGAAGGAGAGGTGTGAAAGAAAAATGATTCAAATTTGGAATATTTTGTTGTAGAATCCAAAAGAGGAAGAACTAGGGGGATGTAATAGATCCAGAGGAGAACCTTGGTGACTTCCCAGTTTATCATATTATTTGGCTTCAGTTTAGAGAGAAGTATTTGAATAATTCATCCTTCCAATTTTATTATTTAGGGCTTACATTTGTGTGCAACGATCACACAAATAGCCTGAAAGATATGAGGATTTAGGTCATGACGAACGACAACCTTAGAATACTAAGACGAGTTAAGGCTTATATTATACAGCAGAGCTATTTTAAGGCCTAAAGATGAGGTGAGGATTTATGTTGCATAAGAAAACAACCTCAAAATCTTATGGCTTGGTTGTTTAATTCTAAGGAATGATAATTGGTTTAGCTGATGTAGACGTGTTTTGTGTTGAAGATGGTCATGCTGCCCACAATGCTAGCTCCATGCTCCTTGCTATGACGAGTTTATGTTTTCTAATGTGTCAGGTCACGATGTCAAATCAGATGGCCCTATGGTTAAAGTTCTTTAAATGTTAAGGGGCATGTTAAAGTTGATTAGAGTGACACCGGTTAGGATCCTACGGTTTCCTCATTCCGATACCAATATTTTCTATCGGATTCACTTACTCCAAATGAATTTACTAAGCTCAACTTAATGAGTTCCATAATTTCATTTAGACTTTGGGAAGTCTCGTTAGCAACCGTAGGTTACCTCCTCCAAGGGATTCCTGATCATTCGATAGAAACGTCTTAATTTAGTTGCAGCTGTTGTTTTTGTGATGTTTGTGATTAAAGTTTAAGTTGTCTTATATTTTAAATGTTATGGCGGTGAATTTTATCTTGTTTGATTTTAGTTTTGACAGTTTTGGTTTTGGTTTCACGGTTATCCTAGTAGCTTTGGTTTTCATGCAGGGTGACATCATTGTTTAACATGAAAGTTTGTGTTTTTTTTATACATACAGATGAGTAAGTATAGTAACGTACTGGAAAGTAAAGTACGGGAAACTAGAAATACAGGTAAAAAAATTACAATAAAAGCGTACATGAGTGGTCTTCCCGTCATCTTCAACTGAAACTCAAAATGCATGCAAGAGTATTTTTATATTAAAAGCATTTTATGTAAAGAGGGGAAATAAGGTTATGGTGATTTACCAAATCCTAAATCATATCTTTGTGAGCCCTCATTAATTCAATTAAGGATGATTTTATTAAGCAAAATATACTAAGTTTAGTAGACCTCTGAGGTATCTAAGAGATCAGGAGAAAGAAGCAGATCCATGCTTCCCTCTCACCGTCTGGTGAAAAGTCTCGAGCTCATTTAAACTTATTATGTTGCTTAATAATTCATCCTATGAATACCTCCAATGCTCAGTGAACATTAACGTTTCAATTATCCCTAAGAGTAAGGTGAATATCATTTATCATTTAATTTGAGAATTATGTGGGTGAAGACCCTTAAAGGGGCAAGTTAATGTTATTAAGACACTTGGTCAATTTTAGTTTTAACTTGGTCTTGTGGTGTTTAAATGGTGTTCAATTTCTAGTTACATTCACTTTTCTAATCCTCATTTAACCAAATTTGATTTAGCCTAGGTCACTACTAAGCCCTTAAGACCAAGGTGGATATATTAGTAACTTTTGAAAGAAATTGAATTTTAAGTGATTTTATTTCATTATCAAAGTATTTTAATATCATTTGAACACTAGATAGGGGTATTAAATTATTGAGTTATTGACATTTAAAACCATACCCCTAAGTCTAGTATCATTTAATTTAATAGTCTTCCAAATTTTAATAATTTAGAAAATTGCAAACGTATCCTTTAATTAAGAGAAATGAAATTGATTTCTATCAATTAATTTCTTTTATTTTAATCATCTGAATGTGTTAATTAAGATCAAATATTTCCCATTTCCCCTTCTTGAATTACGCCTAAATGTTAATTAAGACTTAAATTTTCAAAATTATACTTTTGCCCTGAGGCTTTATCACTTCATATATCATCAAATTTAATTCAAATGAATTTGAAATTTTTATCCTACCTCACTAATATGTTAATTAAGACATCAAAGTAGAAAATGTGATTTTTAAAAATTTAATTTAATTTATATAATTATTTACATGCAAAAATAGTATTTTTCAAAGAAAGTCCAATAACTTGACCAATAAAAAGCCTAATCACTTGAAATGCTTATCGGATGTAGGCTTAGATGAGATAACCACTTGGATTAAATTTCATAATTTTTTTAGTTTTATTTGAATTATTAGAATTATTTTAAGTTTTGGAGTATTAATAAATTATAAAATATTTTAAATGTGGAAAATTAAGTTTTATATTTTTTTTAAATCTCTACAAGGTCAAGTAACACAGAGAAATAAATTTTACTTTTTTTTATTTTTATTTGAATTATTAGAATTATTTTAGTGAGAAATTAAGGAAAATCTATTTTTAGCCTTTAAAAATTATTTTTGAGCATTAAAATTCAATATCTTCACTTAGAAAATTAGGAAAAATATTCCAATTGCTCCTAAGGCCTTACAAAACAATTCAGAAAATTTCCATGAATTTCATTAACTTTGTGATTTTTATTAATATTTCATTATTTAAATATTTAAAATATGTTTAAAAATGAAATTTTTTTACTTTAATTAAAATTTTATTTTTATAATATTTATCCGATCACAAAGAACTCCCAATAACTAATTTTATCATTTTTTGAGTTATATTTTAATTATTATGATTATTTTAATTGTTAAAAGAGGCTTTTAACTTAGAAATTAAATTAGGTTTTCAAATGAACTCCAAATATTTTGAAATTTTTATGGGGATTCCAATGAACTTTAAGTTATAGTGGAGAATTAAAGTGGAGAATTAAAATTAAGTAATTTAGATGTTTATTTTTTCAAAATTAATTTTTTTGTGTTTTAGGGTTTTGTGAAAATTAGGTGTGTTCTTAATGACTTAGCTCATGACAAATTTTCCTAGGGTTCTTTGGTCACAGTGAACCTACCAAAATTTTCTTGGATTTTTCTAATCAACATGCTAATTACTATGATTAATTTATGCAAATAATAGACTTAAACTTGAAAAATACATATCTCCTTATAGGGGTCTCCTTTGACTTTGGAAAAATCAGGGCAGATCCACCATGAAAAAGGCTACAAATGACCCAAATAACATGCCATGGTGAAATATTTGAATGCATGGAGAATTAAAATACTCAAAAAAGTATTTAATTAATCAAAAATAAAATATGCATCAAATAAACCTCAAACTATTTCCACATTGTTCTCTTATGTTCACTGAGCACTAGGATATTTTTCTTTTATTTTTATGATTTTTCTACACCAAGATATAGATTTTTGAAATTAGGGGGTATTTTCTGAATTAATTAAATCCTATTTTCCTACTTAAACCATGTGGCTCCACGACTCCATGCGACGGCTCCGAAAGCTTGCGTGGCACGCTCTGGTTGGACGCCGCCTCCCGACTCAACGCTGACTGAGCTTGCGCTGTATGTAACGAAGTGCTATCCAACTTCATCTCACCCATCCATTTGATACATGCGCCATCCAACGATCGTGAGTCTTCATCCTCGTCTGGTTCATCTCGAGAGATGCCCACCTTCTAAGCTTAATAACTTGAGCTACACTTAACTAAATTGACTCGAATTTGTTTTTAAAGACTCATATAGCCTAGACGAAGCTATCTATATGCATAACATGGCATGAAATTAGATCTATGCAACTGTAGAATCAAAATAAGCTCAGGATAGTGGGGAGGTTTATAACTTTGCTTTGAGAAGGTAAGCTTCAATTAGAGGTGCTCGGGACGCTCGTGGAGGTCCAAGAAGGTTAGGGATTGAACCTCTTGCTGTGGTGAAATGTCTAGACCTAAATTTGATCAAGACTAAATTTAGGTGTTGATCAATGTCTAGGGTAGAGGCTCTCTATGAGGGGGCTTTGATGGGGCTTCTTCTTCTCTCACTATGGTGAAGGTTTGGGCAAGTTTAATTTGATTTTGGTTTAGTATGGAGTTGTGGTGGAGAGTGTCCTATTTCCAGCAAGGATTTGAGCCTTGAAATTGAACTCCGACAAGGGAAATTAGGGTAAGGAAGTGGTTAGGTTGCACTGAGGAGGTCTCAAAGAGGCTATGGGACCCCCTTAGCATCTGCACAGGCTCTCTTTGAGAAAAATTCAGCACCCAAACTTTGGCCATGAAGAGGCCATTTTATAGCCATGGCCGGAGAGGGGAGCTCAGGGATTAGCTTAGGGTTCAAAAGCTTGCTGAGGTTGTGAGCTAAGCGCCGCGATACGCCTTAGATGGGTCAATTGGGTGAGGATTTATGTATAGTGGCTCTCGATTTTGAGGAGCTATGGTGACTAGGATAGCCGGAAATGGTAGATGAGGTGCTTAGGTGGCTCAGGAACCTCACAGGAATCTGTCTCAATAATTAATTTGGGATGGTGATAGGCTTTGGCAAAGATATCTTTGGCTTAAGCAATTTAGGAAACAAATCCCTTGATTTAGGGGACCTTTGGTCCATGGCTCATCTAAGTGGCTCCATGGGGTTTAGCCCAGTCAATAAGGTCCAAAATTTTGCTGTGGTGGCTTTGCCTTGACCAATTTAGCTAGATTGGGTCAACTTTTGGTGAAGGGGTCCATGTAGATCAATTTGACTAAAGCTTGGGTTTGGGCTAGGCTGGCCATGACCTTGAGCCCAATTGATTGATCGATATTGTGTAGATGATTGTAATGAATATTTTTTGTGAAGGATTGAAAAGATTATGAGTTCAATAAGGGGTTCAATTGGGGGTTCAATTTGAAGGATTTTGGGATTTTGGTCAATTTGGTCATGTTGGGCTAGACTTGGGTCTAGGTTGGGCTAAGGTTGGGATAAGTATTGATTGTTGAAAATGGTCTATAGGAACATCATGAAGAGTTTTCAACATAAATTGGGTGTCAATTTTAGGTTTAGGGCAATCAATTTGGAGGAATTTGAGGACATGGCCAATTTAGGGAAAATTTGAGGATTCTTAAACTTGGGTTAAAATTGAATGCCATTGAGGCTTCACTAAGGCCAATTTAAGATCAATTTTGATGTGTAGGATTGTTATGAAGAGTTCTCAACATAAATTGTGGCAAATTGAGTAGGCTATGGGGTTCAATTAGGTGGGATTAAGTCATAGGGCCAAAATTAGGGGCTTGACTTAGATCAAAATTGGGCTCAAAGCATGGGCCAATTAGGCTTGGATTTAGTTTAGTTTTATTTGGTTTAGGTTGGTCATATGAAAGGTTAATTCCAGTTTATAATTGAAATTAAGGGAAGTTTGAGCCAAATTGATGGACATTTGAGGTGAATTTGGGAAAGTTGGGCCTTTAAAGGAAATTTGGGGGTTTTGGTCAAAAGGGTCAAATTAGTCAAATTGGGTTCAATTGGAGAGTCAAAATTGTTTTTAGAAACATTTGAAGTAATTTGGGAGGTTTTGGGAAAGTTTGGGGTGTCAAGGGTATTTTTATAATTTTGGCAATTTTGGGGGTATTTTGGTAAGTTTGGCATTTTTGGGTGGTTTTGGGTAATTTAGGTATCTTCAAATGGTTTGAAATGATTTTTGAACAAATTTGAATATTTTGAATTTTGGCCAAATTTAGGGCTCCAATGGTATCTAGGCAATTTGGGGGATTTTGGGGCAAAAGGCCAAGTTGGATATTTTTGGTAGAATTGGGGTACCCACCACCCTATATGAGATATGGATCAATGGAAACCCCATTTGAGTCCTCTATGTACTGGTCTTAGCTAAACCCTAGCCTAGGGCTAGTGGGTTTAGGGGACCATCTAAATGAGTTTCCAAAAGATCAATGGATCAAAATCAACAATTTTTGGGTTTAGGGTTGTGAGTGATTTTGGGTGAGAGTTAGTGTAAGTGGGTGAACAAGCTCCAGACCAACACCCAAAGTCAACCTTAAGGTCAATCAGTCATATGGGACTCATCTTGAGCTTCCTCATATTGGCCCCACCTACTAAGTGCTAAAGGTTTAGACCAATATGTGAAACTTCAAGTTAAGGAAAGAGGAGTGTAGAACTTCTAATGGTGAGGGTTACTTTTCTAGTTTTTTAGAAATAGTCAACAGGAAAGTCCTATAGTTAGACCATAGGCTACTAAAGAGGAAAACTAAACCTCAATCAAAAGTGAGGTCATCACCAAGGTAATAATACTTTCTCCCAACTTTCATATGGCACTTGAGATTGACTACAAAGTAAGATAATTTTAGAAGGATGCCCCCGTCCATATATAGGCCCATTCATAATAATACCCATAATAGATTTAAAAATAATCGATCCCACATCAATGGGCTTTTTCATTTAAATACAATAGTTTAAAATGACATTTTCTTTTGTAACTCTACTAATCTTCATGGTAGGGAGTAATTTTACAAATATGGAGAAATTCCATTCTTTTGATATTGGATTAAGCAGTGAAGCAGAGAAACTAACGTATCCCTTATCTCTGATTTCCTAATTATCATTTTCATCCATCAGAAAGTTATATACATCTTGCATCATATCTCTCGTGAGATAAAATTCATAAAATGATAGATTGGAATGTTTTATATCATATAAAAATCATTGGTTCAATCCGGAGTAAATGGTACAACCTTACCTCAAACGAAGACGACTCCTTGCATAATTCCATGTAAGTTAGCATGAAATTCTTTTACCACTGGTACAACAACTACATTGGTAGTGTAGCATAGAACTTCCCAACGCCTCTGTACAATGATTTTCTCAATCTGTGAACTTGGATTACTCAATCCATGATTGAGAAAGCCTCTCTCCTTGATAAGTTTCTTTTTCATAATGACTTTGTCATATAATCTCTACGCGTCAAAACTGATAAATTTTCTTCTATTGAAAACTCCATACCTAGAAGTATATTTAGAATTGGAAGCCATTGATTTCGAATTTGGAAGTTTCTGGTCATCCAAGACCGTTTTTAGGTCTTTTAAAACACCTCTCCTCTGTTATTTTTAAGTGCAATACCACAAAAGTCCACCAAATATGTTCTGAACCACACAAACTGCTCTCGGCACTATTGACGCTCTCGATGGCGCTGTCGGTGCATGGCCCGTGTAGATGGGCGTCGTTGGCGCCAGAGGCCAAAATTGCATCTCTTATTTTTTTGTTCAATTCGATTTCAAAATTTTCCTCCAATGCCAATATTGGTCTTAATTTTTGATATATAAAATTGTGTAGGATTTAAAATTATTATTATTTCCGAATATATAAAACACTTATTAAACAAAATAGTAATATATAGATATATATAAATTTATATATGGGTTGCCTCCCACAAAGCGATTGGTTTAACAAGTCAGCCTGACGTACTATTGTTTAATTATGATGACTTAACATTAAAATTTCTTTAAATTGTGGCATGTGTCCTTCATAATAATATTTCAATCGATGCCCATTAACTTTAAATATCTTTCTAGTTTTAGGAACTTTAATAACAATAGTTTTATAATGACAGACTTTAATCACTTTAAATGGTCCTAACCTTCTGAATTTCAGTTTTCCTAGAAATAATCTCAATCTTGTGTTATATAATAAATCTTCTTGTCGAGGTTCAAACATCTTTTTAATAATCTTCTAATCATGCCATATTTTCATTTTCTCTTTATAGGTTTTTGCATTATCATATGCTTCATTTCTAATCCTCTCAAGTTCATTGAGTCGCAATAATCTTTTCTCACCAGCATCTTTTAGATTAAAATTAAATTCCTTAATAACCCAAAATACTTTATGCTCCAATTCTACGGGTAAGTGGCATGTTTTTTAAAAAATAAGTTTAGATGGGGATATTTCGACAAGATTCTTATATGCAATTCTCTATGCCTATAATGCAGTATCTAATCTAGCAAACCAATCTAATTTATATAGATTAACAGCTTTTTCTAAAATTTGTTTTATTTCACGATTTGATATCTCTGCTAGACTGCTAGTATGGGGATGATAAGCAGTAGAGAATCTATGCATAATATCATAATTTTTTTATCAATTTCTCGATTCTCTTATTCCTAAAATGAGATCAACCATCTTTAATAATTACTCTTGGCATTACATATCATGTAAAAAATATTTTTATTTAAAAATTTAGAAACACTTCGAGCATCACATTTAGGTACAACAATAGCTTCAATCCATTTGAACATATAATCAACAACAAGTAATATATATATATATATATA
>NW_018165062.1:71975-77464 GCF_001263595.1 Phalaenopsis equestris
CACACCTTCTAATAATTAGATCTTTACATTGTTTATATAAATATGGGTCACCCCAAAAATAGAATTTTGAATCATATATAAATTTCTTTAATTATATATTTTTGATACCAGGTGGTAAAATATCACTTAAAATATAATTTACTATATCGGCATTTCACGACATTCATTTCGTCAATAATATATAATTGTTCATCAAGGAAACTCTCTAAAATTTCGTTTGCAAAATTAGTTAATATTTCTCTTTCTTTTCTAGACAAATGATCAACTATTTGATTTTTATTTCCCTTTCTATCAACTACAATAAAATCAAACTCTTGCAATAGAAGTGTCCATATAATTAATCTTGGTTTAACATCTTTTGCATCAAGTATTTGATAGCGGAATGATCTATATGCACTATACATTTGGTTCTAATTAAGTAAGGTCTAAATTTATTAAAGGCATAAACAATAGCTAATAACTCTCTTTCAGTAGTAGTGCAATTAATTTGAGCATCATTTAGAGTTTTAATAGCATAATATATTACTTTAAAAACTTTATTGTGTCTTTGTCCTAAAACAACTCTAATAACATAATCACTAACATCGCACTTTATTTCAATTGGTTTTTCCCAATCAGGAGAAACTATTATAGGTGTAGTAATTAATTTTTCTTTTAATAATTCAAATGCTTTTATGCATTCCTCATTAAAATCAAATTTTGTATCTTTTTCTAAAAGTTGGCATAATGGCTTAGTTATTTTTGAAAATTTTTTTATGTAATGACTGTAGAAAGTAGCATGTCCTAGAAAACTTCTTACCCCTCTAACCGTAGTAGGAGGTGGTAATTTTTCAATAAATTGAATTTTTGCAGGATCTACCTCCATGCCATTTTTAGAAATTTTATGCCCAAGTACAATTCCTCCTACAACCATAAATTGACATTTTTCCTAATTTAGTACTTGATTTTTTCACATAAATCTGAACCTTTTTCTAAATTATTTAAACATAATTCAAATGAAGTACCAAATATAGAGAAATCATCCATAAATACTTCCATTTGATATTCAATCAAATTACTAAAAATTGACATCATACATCTTTGAAATGTCGCAGGTGTATTGTATATTCCAAAAGGCATTCTACAAAAAACAAATGTTCCATAAGGGCTTGTAAATGTTGTTTTCTCTTAATCCCCAGGAGCAATTGGAATTTGATGATACCAGTATATCCATCTAAAAAATAGTAATATTTGTTTACAATCAATCTATTAGCCAATCAATCCAACATTTGGTTTAGAAAGGGTAAAGGAAAGTGATCTTTTCTGGTGGCCATGTTTAATTTTTATAGTCTATGAAAATTTGCTAACCAACAACTTGTCTTATTGGAAATAATTCATTTTTCTTATTTATTTCAACGGTCACTCCTCCTTTCTTTGGAACATTATGGATTAGACTCACCCAAGCACTATCTGAAATAGGATATATAATTCCAGCATCTAACTATTTTAAAATTTCTTTTTTAACAACTTCTTTCACTATTTGGTTTAGTCTCTTCTGAGGATCAGCCTTAGGTTCGTATTGTTCATCTAATATATTTATGTGCATACAAATTGAAGGATTAATTCCTTTAATATCTACTAAATTCCATCCAAAAGCCTTTTTATATCTTTTCAACATTTCTATTAATTTTGTTTTTGAAGTTCAGTGAGCTCAGAAGATACAATAACAAGCAATGTAGATGAATCTTCTAAGAGCACATATTTTAAATGGGCAAGTAATACTTTCAGTTCAAGTTCAAGTGGTTTAATACTTGAAGGAATAAGATTTTTATTATAATTTTCCAACAAATCTAAAGTTTCAAATTTGTCCTGAATATAATCTAAATTCTCTTCTTTTATTTCATTCTCATTCTCATAATATCTCATTACTCAGATAATCAGTAACTTTCATCCTAAAACATTCATTATCTTTTTCTATTGCAAGATATTTCATAGCTTTTGCAATATTAAATTTTACTTTTTGATCATTAACTCTCATTATTAATTCTCCTTTTTGCACATCTATCACATCTCTATCTGCTGCAAGAAATGGTCTCCCCAAAATAATATGAATCTCTTTATCTTCCTTCATATCTCATACTATCCTTCATATCTAATACTATAAATTCTACAGAAAAAATAAATTTATCCACTTTTACTAATACATTTTCTATAACTCCTTTAGGTTATTTTATTGATCGATCATATAATTGAAGAGTTACAGTATTAGGGAAAATCTCTCCCAAATCTAATTATTTAAAAATTGATAGAGGCATAAGATTGATACTCACTCCTAAATCACATAAGGCTTTTCCAAAAAATTTTTCATTAATTCCACAAGGTATAGTAAAACTATCAGGATCTTTTAACATTTTCAGGAATCTTTTTCTAAGTAATAGCACTACACTTTTCACTGAGTGCAATAGTCTCATGATCTGCAAACTTCCTTTTCTTGTTTAGTATATCTTTCATAAATTTCACATAACTTGGCATTTGTTCCAAAGCCTCAATGAAAGGAATGTTTATCTTTAAATTTTTAAGGATTTCCAAAAATTTTGTAAATTGATTGTCTTTATTCTTCTGCTTCAATGATTGAGGAAATAGAGGTAGTGGTTTTCAAAAGAAACTTGTATTTGTTCATTTTTATTGTGGTTGCTTTCAATCTCTTCTTCTCCTCCTCAACTTCAGTTTCTCTTTGGATTCTTATTTCAACTTCTTTTCCACTTCGTAATTAAATAACTTTAATTTACTCTTTATTTTGATCTTATGCATTAACTTCCACAGTACTTGGAAGATTTTCTGAAGGTCTGTTACAAAGTGCAGTAGCAATATATCCTAATTGATTTTCAATATTTTTAATAGTAGCCCCTTGATTTTATATTCGATTTCCCATATTCAACATTACTTTTTCTATCGTCAACTTCTTTTCCTTAACTTGTGGGTTAGGGTTAGAGTTAAATCCAAGAGGATAATAAGGTCGATAATTAGGATTTCTTTGGTTATTTAAATTTTATGAGGGGTTCACCAAATTGTTATAATTATTCCAACAAAAATTAGGGTGATTTTTCCATCCAGGGTTGTAATAATTAGAATAGGGATTGTTATTTCAATTATTTTGTAGTATTCAAAGTTTTATAAGATTATTGAGTATCAATTATCTACCATAGGAACTTTTCCTCTAAAAATGGTGGTATTTGAGAATAGTTCACTCCAATTTGATCAATCTTTTTTTTATATATCAGCAATTTTAGATGCTAAAATACATTACATCGAAGTCATGAATACTAGCTACTCTCTCAGTGTTTACCCATTCAGAGGGCCATTAAAAATTTTTAGTAGTCATTTCTTCTATTCAAGAGAATGCTTTATCAAAAGGTTTTGACATTAGTGATTCTCCTATAGCAGCATCTATAATAAATCTAAGTGATCCTACTAATCCATTGTAAAGAAGTTTGAATTATTAACCAATCTGCTAAAAAATTGTGTGGAAATTTTCTAAGGATATCCTTAAATCTTTCCCAGGCTTCATATATCGATTCCCCTTCAAATTGACAAAAAGATGCAATATCGTCTCTAAGCTTAACAGTTTTCGAGGGTGAAAACAATTTAGCCAAAAATTTTTGTGATAGTTCTCCCCAAGTTCTGATAGTTCCAGATGCTAATGAATTTAACAAAGCCTTAGCTTTATCCCTTAATGAAAAAGGAAAAAGTCTAAGCCTAACAGCACCATTAGACACGCTCTTGACCCGACAACAGATTTTAACCCTTAAAAATTTGCAATTTTTACTGTGGCAACCATTTTTATGCTTATGTCATCTTCAACCTTTGATTTGGGTGGCTAGGGCTTTATTGTGGTCAGATTTGAGGCAATTTAGAGGCTAAAAGACTTCGGATTTCATCTTCTTTAGGTAAGAGCCACACTTTAAACCAAAAATTTTTTATTTTCACCGAGGATTTATCTCACATTGCATGGATTTGAAAATATGAATTTTTTTTTGAGAAATTTTTGAGAAAATCCTTTGGTGATGAACTCTTATATAGTGATTTGAAGTCTAAAATGTTTTACATTTTGATTTTTAGAATTTTAGAATTTATTTGAAATTTTTAAAATCTTCTAGATTTCCTATGGCACCTAGATTGAGCAAAAGGAAAGAAGAATATGACGAGCAGAGATTTTTTAGCTTTAGAGCCAGTGCTCGATTTCATAGCATTTGTGAAAATAAGAAAGTAATTCAGAGCCGAGGTTTTAAAAATCTGGGAGAAAGCTGAACTTTTGATTATTGCTCAGCAATGGAAAAACTTTTGTTATTTTACTGTCAATGCAATAGCTGGGATTGTAATGAAATTTTATGCTAACATTCCTGAAGCTTCTGATGATTATGTATTTATTCGTGGAAAAAGAGTAGAATTTACTCCAAAGAAAATAAATGACTTTATTCTGTAGAAGATGTGTATAGATGCCAATATCATTCTTTTTCTGTTATAGATCAGACTTTAGATGAAGTTATTTCTTTTTCAGCTAGTGAGGAAAGGGGCTTGGAAAATAAAAAATGGAGTTAAAGTTAACTTTCCTCGTATTAGTTTAAATGTAGTATCTAAGGCCTGACATTATTTTACTTTTGGAAGAATGATTCCGACAAACCATCAGAATGAGGTGACCAAAGATAGAGCCATCCAAAACTACTGTCTTCAACAAGTTATGTACATAAACGTGGGCTATATTATTTATATAAACACTTGATCTATTGCTCTGGGAGAGACTTCTGGTGGATTGGCACACCCTGCTTTTACTTACACACTTTGTGAGCAGGCAGGAGTTGATTTTAGACCTAATGTGGAGAGGATTGAGCCTCAGAGACCTATTAGGCATGCAAACATCAAGACATATGAATCTCATGTTGACTAGAGATTTGACAATATGGCTAGAGATATTCCTTCTGCTTCTAGGGATATTCCTTCTACCTCTCATGGACCTACTATTAGTGACCCCAGCAACAGAGAACTTTTGGATCAGATGATGATACAACATGGAGATATGAGGATGGATTATAGGATGCATAATATGGAAGCCAGAAATGCTCACAATGATGATTTGATTCGGAAAAAAATTGAGTATGGTGCTGCTTATGATGATGGTTTAGTTAGATACCTGAGGGGAGAACATTCAGTTCAGTTCCCCGTTCACCCTGTGTTTACTCCATATCAGCAGCAAAAGTTGGATGTAGATGAAGATGAAAATGATATTGATTAGTAATCTTTTTGTTTGTTTGTTTGTGTTTGTACTGTGTGATTGTATTGTTTGTGTTGTGTTGTTGTTTAGGCTTTGTTTATTATGTTATGTGAAACTGTAATGTGGAATACTGTTTTCATTTTTAGAATTTAGTTTAGTTCTGTTGTTATTTTCAGCAGTTTGTTCTATTTTATGATTTGCTCTTTCTCAGCAAATTTTATATGTATTATGTGCAATTTAA
>NW_018165062.1:78308-90530 GCF_001263595.1 Phalaenopsis equestris
AGTTGTTTTAAATTTTTCTTAAGTTATACTATTATATTTGGAAAATTAAAATATGGAAGTCTAAAAGTTAAGGTCTTTATCATAAGTCATATTTTTTTTATGTAGAAAAGGAGTTACTTGAGGACAAGTAATATGTAAGTTTGGGGAATTTTGATACACCAAAAATATATGTAATTTTAGACCCATATTTTATATTTATTTTTGATGATATTGCACTTTAATGGAAGGTATTTTGATGTTTTCTTGCAAGTTGTTAATTTTTAGGGCTTAAAGCAAAAAGAAAGAAAAAAAGATGAAATTTGGAGTCAAAATGACGTTTTTGAAGAAATGTTCAGCGTCGAGTGTAGCACCGAAGGCGCCGAACAAATTAACGCGAAGATTTTTTACTCAGTGGCGATGGTGCCAGACAAGCGTCGCCGGCTCCAAAGGCGGTGCAGACCACGTTTCTAGAAGGTTCAATGCATTTGGATGATTTTTTGAAGAGTTTTTGGAGGCACCTCTTGGAGAACCGACCTTGGGCTCTATTTGGGGCCTAATTTCATCAGAAAAAGCCCTCCTCTACGTTTTTCACTCATCTACTTTTATTTTTCGCACCACATCATTCCATTCCACTTCCATATTGGAGTCAATTAGTGATTTTGTTTTCATAGTTTAGAGTTTTTGTGGTGAGATTTAGTGTGAAACTTTTGGTAAGAGTGTTGGAGAAGGAGAAAAGTGAGAGATATCTTCTTCCTGCATTTCTAAAGAAAGGCTACAAAGGATTTGCTTTGAGAAAGAGTTTTCAGATAAGTATTGTTTGTTTATCAGTGTTGTATGAACTTTCCCTCTATCTTTCTCCCTACTCTGAGATATGGTGAAATGAAAAGATAATATGAATGTGCCAATATTAAATTATAAAATAAATTGTAATGATTTTTCAACTTCGAACTTAATTTATTTTTCGATCTGACCAGTTGAATTGCTAAAATGTGTTGTTGGACATATGATCCAGGAAATGGAGTATGAGTTCTACAACAGAGTAAGGATCACATTTGATTCTATGAAGGAGAATATTGTTTATGGAATTAAGTGCAAATAAATAAGGAAATATTCTTTATTGGTTGTAGAATTGGAGAACCTTTAGCGTGATAGACTAAAATCTATAATTCAGTCTTAGTGTTTAAAAATTAAAGCGAGAGTGAGCCTTCAGGTGAAAGGAAGTGGGAGCTCTGGAGTGGGAGTCGGTATCCTCCTAGCCTACCCACAGATTTAAGGTGTTGTATTAGGGTAGAAAATTAAAATTTTTCCTATTTGGCACAATACATATTATGAACATTTATCTCATCTCATTTTACCATAGCCTCATTGTAGTGGAAAGGATGCTTTTTCACATAAGAATCTTCGTTACATAAACATAGTTAATAGGTATTTACTATTTTAAATTTTGCATATTTGATTTGATAATAGTTTAGAAATTTAATTTTGAGTGCATCTCAACAATTGAAATTAGTGACAGTGATTTCAATTGACTTTCTGTGAATTTCCTAGCAAATTTATCATTTCCAATTTAAAACTTCCCCATAGGATCGATTTTTGGGGCTTAAATAGAAAGTCCATTATTACTTGATAACAATACGTATACTTACATAGAATCTGAATATTAATTAATTACGTATACTTACGTAGAATCAAAATATTAATTGATTATATTTAATTAAATTTTACACAATCTCGCAACAAAAAGTCGGATCAGTAGCTAAGGATTTCGAGCGAGGAATCAGGGAGAGAAAGGCATTTGAGAGTTTATAAAGGGTTTTTAATTTTTATTTTTTAATATTTGTTACTTGAAAGACTCAAATTGCACATTGCTAGCTCGTGCATAAAACCATAGCTAAATGGGTGTCCTCCCTTGGAAAAATTGATGTTCCTGACCAGCTTGCGAGGTCTATTTTTTCATACAATGTTATCTAGAAAAATTTACTGATGGATGAGCCAATTTAAGCTAGTTTCACTTGTGCCGTGGAAAATGAGGCTTACTGGCCTGATCGAAGCTGTCTGGCAGGAAAAATGTCGATCGACCTTCGCCTAAGCCACATCTAAATCTAGTAGAACAATCCCAATCTCAAATAAATGTCTTACACTACAGGAATCTCTACGTGCATCAAACAAGATTTTTTAGTACTCAAGAGGACATCCTACACTCGTAGCATCGAATATTGATGCCAACATTGCATTTTGATCTAATCCTAACTTATGAACTGCAAGGTTCAAAGCTAGCACAAGAATCTAGTCATAACACCAAGAAAAAATAAAATTTAAATTCATACAGTAATTTAGTCATGTCTACAGGTTGTTCTTGATTGAGAAGCAAAGTTATAAAGTTGATATTGAATCTTCCATTATTCCTAAATTAACCTCTTTCAATTCGTCAAATGTTGATTTGATTTCTCCCTGAAATTATGGTGGTGCATCTCCTATTATAGGTTCTTTAAAATCCGTTGACACTTTTACATATGCTTTATTGGGATAATTGATAATAACTAGATAAAATTTCATATCATCGACTAGCCTGACTTTTTCAAATCCAACACCATCTTCTGAGTTGAAATATTGATTCTTATTATTTTAAAGTTCTTTAAGAAGGTGTGATTTTTCATTCAACCATTATTTATGCACAAAACCACACTGAACAACTTTCTAATCGCACGAAGAATATCATTCAATAGGCAATTCTCTTAATTTAGAAAAATTATCTTCACATTTTGCATTAAAAGAAAAGGAATCATGGTGAAACTTGATTGATTCTATGCCAACAACAAACACTTCCTTGACAGTCAAACACTCAATTTTATTAGGATAAATTGAGGTTAGGGTCTTGGCTTCAACATAGTGGTTTATCTTATCGTACATTAACTTATATTTGCCATTTTCTTTATCTTCCAAGGAAATCTCGAACTAAGGCTTTTTTTAATTTATTGTTACTGCACTTTTCTTATATTTTTCTTCCTCAGAATTGTCTTCCAGGTCAATTTTAATAATTGGATTTTGCATCTATTTTATAATTTCTATATCTCTTCTTTATCCTCGTCCCCGATCTCGACCTCAATTTCAAGTTCTAGAAGATTCTCCACCTTCTCGCTGTAAAGGAGCTATGAGAGGTTGTCAAACTAGAAGATATTGACCTTATTTCTTTCTTATTTTGAGTTTTTTTGAATTTTTCTTTATTCAGTACAACATCTCAGGAAAAAATTGTCTTTTTATGGGAAGGTAGTAGGTGGCAAAATCATGAATTTTCACTTAATCAATTAAAAATGGTTGCAAATCCCCTTTGATGCAGTACTTTTGACCAGAGCCGTGCTCTGTACTTTTCTGTCAACATAGAAAAATTCATGCTCTCCAAGGAATTATCTCCAAAATATTACTAAATTCTGGTGCCCTAATCAATATAATGAACTTACAAACACCGACATAATTAGATATTGATGTCTGCAAGTTAGCATAAGATAAGATGATACTAAGACAAATCGATCTCATGTTCTAGTAAGGCTTTAACCAATGCTTCCATCATTTCCTTTGATAAGATCAGGGCATCATAAATGCAAACTTAGTACTTTCTAAGATGAGCTAGTACATTTTAGTCCACTTTATTATTCAGTTCCCCGATTTCCTTATGAACAAGTGTTTCTTGTAGCAATAGAACTAGCTCATCTTGAGTAACTCTTTGTTTTGCTTTATGCTTGGATCCATTCTTTGAGGTAAAGTTTTTCCGCTTCTCAAGTTCACTTTCATTATCTCTTCCAATTCTTGAATTGAATTTGACATTGTCTCTTCTGAAGTTGTAACTAGCTCTCTGCAATTTCTTATAAATTCGAGATTTTCCACATTTTTGTAATTGGCTTTACCAAAAAATTGAGGTTGAATGTGTCATTATTTGAGTGATTTTAATTGTTAACATCACCTTCTTTATTGTCACTGGAAACATTTGGATTATGTATGATTTGAGAATTTTTGTTAGAATTGAAATTAGGATATGAGTTAAATTTGTTGTAATTAGGTACATCATCATTAGAAACATATAAAACATAGACGCAATCAAGTCTCCTCTCATTGTACCCCTAGAGGGACAAAGAAATAATCATATAGAGCTAAGGGATTGAGGGATTTCTCCACCAAATCCATGACAACTTCAGTCTTCTTCTTCTCTATGATCTTCTTCATCTTCTACAGAGGTAGACCCTCATACATCATAATTGATATTGCTGACTTATCAAGTTTTATACTTTGAATTGCCCTAGAGCAGTCTGAATCTTGTTCAAGATCTTCTTCAAGTTCTGATAGACTGCTCAAAAACTGATGAAACGGTAAATCATGATTACTCCCCGAGTTGCAACAACTTGCTAGAAAGTGTGCAACATGCTCACAAGGGGTTTCGGTCTTGTAAAAATTCATAAAATAATGTGGCACAAATCTTATTGGGTATTGAATGAAGTAAAAATATTTCAGGTAAGTTCCACTTTTCAGAGTCAATGTTCCACCCTTGGACCGAGCTAAGGTTTCTTTACCATATTGTTCTACTAATTGCTTGATATCTTCATTTGGTATCAGACTCTGAGTATAATATTTCTCATTTGGTCATCTCTGTTAGCATAAGTATATACTTTCCTCTCATCAGTAACATGCACAACTTCTTGTTGGTTCACTTTTGTAGTATTACCCTTGATGAATAAGGCAAGCTACGAAGCATGGTCTTTGCATCGATCTTCTCCGCCATTTCCTTTTCCAGGTGATTAATTTGTTATTCTTTATATTGAATGACTTGCAGAGCCTAAACAATAATTTTTTTCAACTGTCAACAAACATCCTGCAAAGAAAATGAAGCTCTAGTTTCTACCACATTAATCTCAACAAAGTCTTCTTCCATATAATATGTCAAATCATTATTTTTATTTATATATTCTTTTCTTGCTCTTCTGACAACCACTTGATGTCCACCCTAAGTTTCTGCTAGGTTTCCTCTATTGACTTTCCCTTAATGATCTTAAGATCTATTTGAAGAATCCAACGAGCAACATCTCTTGGAATAGGCTCTGACACAAAATCTGTCTCAACTGACATAATATCAGGCTTGGAATTGTTCTTTAAAACATTCTTCTCAGATTTTTCCAAAAGTATAAGCCTAGTTACCTTTGGTCTCCAAACCATCTTCTTTGGGTCTGATACTATAAGACTAGGTGTCTTATTGACAATATCAACATGTTAAAAGAAAGTATGGTTCCTAAAACATGAACCAGATACATCATCAAGTGATCACTTGCTATCACTCGACGTCTTAAACCAGAACAAGTGTTCCTCATGTGTAATAGTAGACACCAATCTTGGTTCAAGACGAGACTTCACTGGCACTTGTCCCAGAGGCTTCGGAGAAGCAACAACAGCAATAGAAGTTGCAATAATCACAATAGGTGGATAAATTCCTAAATTTTACTTAACAGAAACTCTTCGTGGTGATTGAATAGCAACAGTATAAACAACATGACAATCTCTCATGTAGAGTTTGGCAGTTATCCGTGGTGGTAGGACCTCTTCCTTCTTGACAACCATCCTAGCGGGTTCAAAATGTATTTTAATTGACCTATCATTCCTCAAATTTTGAATATTCATCTAGTGTGATACAACAATCACCATTATTTTTTAAAATTTTAGCAAAAAAACAACTTTCCTACTTAGCCAACCTCTTAATAATAGACCAAACTCACTCTATCGGTGTATAATTCACTTTCTCCTTATTGTTATTATTATAACAGAATGACTAAGCTAGCATAGCAGCAATCTTAGTAACATCTTCATCTCTAAGGGTAGCAAACAAAGGTTGAAACCTACTCCCTCCAAGTGGAGGTGAGGTCTCAGGCAATCTAGCTTCCTCCTCTACAATAGAAGTCTTTACAGAAGCATCCACTTTAGTAAATTTTTTTATTCCTATTTATCTTCGACATTTAGGTTAGAGGTTTAGACTCAAATTCACTCATAGAGTGTGCTGAGGCAAAGTCCAAATCCTTATAAAAAAATCAGTTCATTAGTAGACTTGAATTCCTTTCCTCTTACCGACACTGCGAAATAACAGATACAATAATAAAAAAAAATCCAATAGCAATAGCAAAAATAGCTCTGATGGCAGTAGAAATAGTTCTAGTAGTAACAAAAAGAATAGTAACATTTCTGATAGTAGACTTAACAACAACAACAAACCTTTTCTCTCAAAACACCTTCTTCATAGAGGGGAACTTTTCATCAGATCTCAGGTTAAACTCTACAGCAAGGTCAATGAACATGACTATCTCAGGCTTAATGCTAACAATAGTGACATTCCCAAGCTTGAGTCTAGTGTTATTAAATCCTTCTCCAAAATTGATTACTACTCCATCAAATAGAGGATTCTTGTTGACATCTAAGTTCAATCCAATAACAAACGAGAAGATCAGCTTTGGTGATGGCATTATTTAAAATTTGAAATTTTGTGAGCATTAGTTTCATTCCAAGCTCAATCCTGGTCAAGGAGATTTTTGGGGCAAGTTCTAAGTAACCATAATTTTTCTTGTAACTAGGCGTTTCTTCTGAAAATTGTCGTTTTGAATTTTGATTTTTTTTTATTTTAAATTTTGAATTTTTATTTATTTTAGAGATTTTCTTTTGTTTTCTTTTATTTTGTTTTATTATTCAATGCTGGCACAAAAAGTTTTAAAAATGACAGAATTTTGGATAACTTGTCATAAACAACTCAACTTAAAAAGGAAAAAATAAATATGAATTGAAGAGCCCAGTACAAAGAAAAACTATGGAATATTGTTTTTATTACAAATTCATTTTATTTTTTTTATTTTATCCAATCAAAGTTTTTTTGTATTTTATTGAAGGTTTCATTATTTAGAATTGAAGATTATGAAAAACATTTATTTAACAAAAACTAAACAAATAATTCTATAATCAAAGAAATTGGTTGATTAAACTTGCTCAAGGTAGTAATGAGCAAGGTATATCAATGAAAGAAAAGTAGTTTGCTCTGTCCAGGACACAAACACAATAGTTATGTATTATGACAAAACTACTAATCATAGATGAGAAAAATTATTCTCCAGTGGAGTCTTCAGAAGAAATTTTTAGTTTGATTTTTATTTGAGGGGTTTTAGTGTTAGATTTTGAAAACTAAGACTGAAATGTTTAACTATTTAAAAAATCTAACACGACATTATATGTAATATGCCATCTCAAACGATGAAAATAGCACTTGATAATGCGTTCAATTATTAAAACTAAGAACATTAGGATATTTGCTTGGTATGTGAAAATACTAATAGAACTTTCCCCTATCTAATCCAAAGATTAGATAGGATTTAGGTTATTTTGGTTGCTAATTTCTTATAGACAAAAACCCCTATATTTAATTACATCTTAAGCGATCATAATCACTTCAAAAAACTCTCAATAAAGTTTGGGGTCATATATTCAAGAATTTAAAGTTTAGTTTCGACGATGGATTAAAAGAAAATCAACTAGGAAATGCTCAATGTGAAACAATTATTTCTGGAACACAAAGGAATGAAATGAGAGAGATGTTAAAGAAATAGAGGAAACCTCAGCGACATCTCATCTCAACTATCATATGGTTTGGCTTTACATTTAAAAAAAAAATTATTTTATGTTTCAATTGTACAATTTATTTAAAAATTTAGGAATTATATCCCATGATATAAAATCTTGAGAAAGCCTAGGAAGGCGAGGATTTATGTCGTGCTAGATAACCTCTAAATCATAATACTAAAGGCAATGTTCACCGAAGAAAGTGAAACATCAAAACCTAGTATAAAGAAAGAAACACACATGAAAACATATAAAATGGACTTAGAACCCTACCTGGGAAGGGTTATCATATAAACCGTTTAAACACTTTTTAAAACAATGAAGGCTGGTCTCAATGAATGCAGGAGAAAGGTTATTGTTTATTAAGAATTATAAGCCCTAGAATTTGATCGTAATGATCAAGATGCCTAAGTATGGTATGCAAAAATGTTCTAAGACTAATGTGATTTTACTTTTGTAATTTAAAATTAAAGATTTTAATGCTCACAACAATTCCATAAATTTTTATTATATTCATTTATTTTCATTTGATTTTAATTTTATATGATTCTCCTCTTTTTCTGAATCCATGGCATTTTATTTTATATATTTTGTAATTTTATTCTATTTATTATGAATTTCTGAACTTATGTACATTTAATTTGAAATTATTAATTCATAAATGAAAAATTTCCCATTTAAGCGCTTCGCCGCGTGGTATGCCACCTCAAATGTTATGTCAGCGCCTTCCCATGCGGAGTCTTTCGATTGATTAACCAATCGCTGGCCGCTGTCCGCATTAGCTCCATGCATACGATTCAATATGCGAACTTGAACAGTGTTGCACCACAGAAGATTAATCAGAGCCGTCAGTTTCATCTCAGATGATTAATCAAAGCTGTTTGATTCATCTAAATTGAAACGCACAGTATCGATTTATTGTCCCAACTAAGACATGAACCGAGCTTCGTCCACCTTAAAGCAGCTTTATATTTCTCACCATGCAACAAAACCAAGAAGTTTCAACACCAAAATGACCTAAGAATCTAACGACTAAGATCAAATATAATGGAAGTTTTCTTTACAAAGCACCACAACCAAGCAATTCAACTTAGTTTAGACCCATAGCTAAGTCCTAAAGGAGTGGCCTTAATTGAATGGTTCATTCACAATCACTTGAGTCCTACTCGCTTTAAGTACCAATTGACAATCCAATCTCTCCAAGCAAAAGTTAGAACAAACCCGATGACTTCTTGATCGAACAGTGGGCTAAGGTGCTCAAGAATGGATTTAGGCCACTTGAAGTGGATAGTTATGCTAAGGATAATGGATTTCACTAAAGTCCTGATTTGAGTCGTAGGTTTTAATGTTGAATTTAGGGTTAGATCAGTGAATGAAGGGTCAAAAAGGGTCCTAGAGATCTAAGGAAGAGGTCACCAATTAATTTGATAGTGCTTCATCAAAGGACAGAGGGAATGTCTATTTGGCCACGAACTTGAGAGATATTTATAGGCGAGGGATTGGGTAGGGCTAGGCTCACCCTTGTTGAGGTGCCACTTGGTTAAACCTTCAGGCCAATTAGAGTGAGCCACATAAGAGGGTCAAAGTTGTTTAGCTACCAACAACATGTAACAAATGGATTTGGGTTAGGTTAGCTTGCTATGGAAGCATAAAAAAGATTTGAGCTAGCTTGAGTTAGCTGAAGTGAGTTGCTTGGGACGTTGGAAATTAGTTGAAGAAGCATTGGGAATGACCAATGAGAAGGTGTCATGTAGGAAGGACGCTGTGAGAAGAATTAAGTTTCTTGAGAGATGCTTCTAGAATGGCATCCAATGGCTTGATAAGATTTCAAATTAAAGTTCAATATGGTTTGGAGGGAATCTGAAATTGGCTTCAAAATATTCAATGAGGAGAATGGCCTAGAATCAAGTCAAAGAGGCTTAGAATTGGTGGCTTAGGGATGGCTTAAAAATAGCTCGAAATTGGCCCCGAATAGTTCATGTTAGACTTCAAAATAGATGACTTAGCAAGTGGGTTTTAAGGCAACTAATTGGGTGTGATTAGGTGTGCAAAAGTAGCCAATAGGAAGCTTCAAAGTGCTAGGTGAAGATTTGGAGGTGATTACCATGGGATGGGTGTGTATATGTGGGTGAAATTTTGATCTTTTTATTTGAAAATTTTAAGAAGTTCTAAAATGGGAAAAATTATGGATTAATTCTTAAATGTTCATATGAGTATTTTTATATAACATATATATTTTTGGAAATTATCTTGAATTAAAATGAATTAAATAGAATTATTTTAAGTGATACGTAAGAAGAATGAAGAGTTTGGTGATATATTTTTGAAAATTTTTTATTTTTTATTTTTTTCAAAATTTTGTGATTTTATTTGAAATTTTATCCACATTTTGAAATATTTTTATAATTTTTGAAATTTTTTCTTCCTTTTGCTTTTCATTTTATTGATTTATTTTGAAAATTAACCTTTATTAATTTTGTAAAATGTTTTAGATATTATTTATGGATTTTCATTATGTTGGTCTTAATTTCAAATGATTTAATGAATTTGGATGAATTTCTTTTTTTCTTATTTTTATTTAAAATGTATTTTTTATGGTTTTATTTTTTACTCATTAACTTAATGGATACCTTCCTTTTTAGCTAAAGAGTGCTTCATGATCAAATAAGCTTTCTAAAAGTTAAGAAAAGAGTTATCCAAAGGTGAGTCAAGGTTAGTGAAGCAATTCAAAGTAACACCTACAAGAGGATCTAAGTCTTGAAGGTCAAAGGGTTTCGTAAGGCATTTCCAACCTATAGGAGCTTAACTTGAGTTTCATTAGTTTTGAACTCAATCAAACTAAGCAAAAATTGAGGATTCATTACATAGCATATGAAACTACAATGAGTCAAGGAATGGTTTAATTTATAGCTGGTACGAGTCCCAATACTAGTCCTTTAGTCAAAGCCTCTAGGAAACCCTAAAGGAATAAATTAAGCTCTATAGAGAAAAAAAAAAGAAAGACCAAAAAAATGAGGTCAACATGGGCCTGTCAGTTTCTTGGTTATCTTAGTGTCTCCATGATTCCACATAGCGAGCTCTAGTAGGAGTGCAAGGATTGTGGCTCAGGTTCCACCTTTCTCCATTGACATTTCTCGTTGGTTGTTAATGATTCCTTTGCTTAGTTGTGAATGAAGTTGGGGGGGGGGGGGGGAAAGTGGTTTTTTAATTCCAACAACTCGGTTAGTTTCTTCAATCACTATAATCTTAGTGCATACCAAATAGGTACTTTTAATCTTTGAGTGAGGGCTATATGATCAAATGTAGGTTTCAAATCTCAAACCTCCAATACTTCCTTCTAGAAGCAAGTGATGAAGGCTCACAGGGTCTCACTTTATGCCTAGCAAATTTGTGTGAGAGCTTGCGAGCTATTCTAAGGTTTATATTTACTAGCAAACTGTGCAACAATTATTATCTTGAAGTTTGCAATTGGTGTGATCACTCATGGCAATAGTCAAACCATGAGCTAAATCCTTCAATGCGGTGGAGAAGAATTGGCACTTCAGTGCATTGTTGATCTTGAGCAAATGTACATTCGACTCGAAGGATGTGATGTGATTAACCAGAATTTCTATCACTTGTAAGATTTAATCGTCATAATTTTGAATAGTTTTGATGGCTCTCAACAAATATATGCTTAGAGATCACATTCTTTTGTTGGTGTAGTGTTAATTACAACCGACCCGATGCATTTCATTTTTTATGGACACAACACTATCAAGATACTGAGTTTTGCCTCTCTTTCCATGGTAAGAGGACTCTTCTATTATTTTGTATTAGAGCATTCAGTCATGGTTACCTCTTATACTCCCAATTCGCAACACCTGTAATCAGTTCTATTAATCAATCATTCAGATCCTGGATTTGTTAGACGACAAATTCTCTAGTACACTCCATGTAGTCATCAATATCCTTGTTGTGAGGTCCTTCTTCTTGTATTTCTTCTCTTCTTACCGGTGGCATGATCTACGCTCGCCACATCTTTTATGTTGTTCAATGTGAAATTTTCTGTGAACAACACCAAAGGAATTGAGGGTAAATTGAGGAGAGAGCGAAAGAGAGATAGAGAGTAATTAACTGTGTTGAATATTGTATCATATTTATAACATATTTCTTCTATTTATTGGGGAGATAGTACAATATTGATATTACATTTTTGCCTTCATTAGGAATGGTTGTGTACTAGGGTATTCCTAGTAGATTATAAGTATGGCTTACCATGTTGTTGGCTTCTATCTCGACCAACTAAGCTTAGTTGAATTGAATCTGCTCCACTAGGAGTAGGCTATTACATCAAGTCTGTTTTCTTGCAATGGTTGGCTGGTTTGCTCTATTGTCTTGTCTCCGATCGGGTGGTGGATCATCTGATTGTTTTCTTATTTTATTTGAGGCTCGGTCGGTTTCGGCCTAGTTGGTTGGACTCTTATGGCTTTGATATTTTGTGATTTGATCATGAAGCACTCACACAATAAATTAATTTAAAAAGAGAGCCAATTTCACCGTTTCAGTGAATGTCATGAGTGTTATTTTTTGTGTTTAATTTGGTGGTCTAGGTGATATATATATATA
>NW_018165062.1:90892-92507 GCF_001263595.1 Phalaenopsis equestris
ATATATATATATATATATATATATATATATATACATTCATATATGAGTTTTTGAAACGATTAAATATTAGAAAATAAAATTAATAAAATAAATAAATAAATATTTTTTATACAATTCTAGAGCTTTCTCCCCCTGCCTAGAAGCAAGTGATGAAGGTTTCAAATCTCAAACCTCCATTATTTCCTTCTAGAATCAAGTGCTGAAGGCTCACAGGGTCTCACTCTATGCTTAACAAAGTTGTGTGAGAGCTTGCGAGCTCTTCTAAGGGTTTTATTTGCTAGCAAACTATGCAACAAATATTTGCTTGAAGTTTGCAATTGACATGATCACTCATGGCAATTGTCCAACTATAAGCTAAATCTTTCAGTGAGGTGGAGAAGAGTTGGCACTTCATCGCATCATTGATCTTGAGCTAATATGCATTAGACTCGAAGGATGTGATGTGATTAACTGGGCTTTCTACCTCTTGTAAGATTTAATCGTCATATTTTTGAATAGTTTGATGGCTCTACAACAAAGATACACCCAGAGAACACATTCTTTGGTTGGTGTAGTGCATAGTACGCTCGAACCGATGCATTTCAATTTGTATGGACACAACACTATCAAGATACTGGGTTTTGTCCTATCTTTCCATGGTCAGAGGACTCTTTTATTATTTTGTATCAGAGCATTCAACCATGGTTGCCTCTTATACTCCCAATTCACAACACCTCTAATAAGTTCTAGCAATCGATTGTTCAAATCTAGGATTTTTTAGACGACAAATTTTCTAGTACACTCCATGTTGCTATCAATATCCTTGTTATGAGGTCCTTCTTCTTGTATTTCTTCACTTCTTATTGGTGGCATGATCTACGCTCGCGACATCTTTTATAATATTCATTATGAAATTGTCTGTCAACAACACCAAAGGAATTGAGTGTAAAATGAGGAGAGAGAAAGGGGGGAGAGAGAGAAATAGAGTAATTAACTGTGTTGAATATTGTATCCCTTTTTTAAAATATTTCCCCTATTTATAGGGGAGAAAATACAATATTGATATTACATTTTTGCCTTCATTAGGAATGGTTGTGTACTAGGGTATTCGTGGTAGATTATAAGTATGGCTTATCATCTAGCTTGCTTCTGTCTCGAACAACTAAGCTTAGTTGATTTCAGGCTGATGGGGTCCACTAAACCAGTGAAGCTTAGTTGACTTCGACCAACTGAGCTTGGTTGGTATGATTTTGTTGGCATATATAGCCTGGTTGACTATATTTGATCCCTAGTGAGGAATCTTTGGAGTCTCCATAGGTTGGTCGGAGATATTTTATGGAATCAGATTCCTTGAATCTGCTCCACTAGGGGTACGGTATCACATCAAGTCTGTTTTCTTGCAATGGCTGGTTGGTTTGCTTTGTTGTCTCATCTCTGATAGGGGTGGTGGATCATCTAATTGTCTTCTTGTTTTTCTTGAGGCTCGGTCAGTTTCAGCCTAGTTGGTTGGGCTCGTATGGCTTTGATATTTCGTGATTTGATCATGAAACACTCACACAATTAATTAATTCAAAAAGAGAGCTAATTTCACCATTTCAGTGAATGTCATGGGTGTTATTTTTTGTGTTTAATTTAT
>NW_018165062.1:92607-98215 GCF_001263595.1 Phalaenopsis equestris
TTTTTAATGATATTTATAATCGATTAAATACTAAAATGGGTGGAAAATATATGTATAACAAGCCAAATATTGAATTTTGATTTGTCCTCTAAGACACCTCGAGGAATTTCTTCATAAAGAAGAAAGAAAGAGAGAGAGAACAGTACAGTATAAGATGAACAATTTCAAAAATAAAAGAATTGTCCTTTTTTTTTCATAAAATGATCCTTATTTATAATTATAGGAGACTCTTAATAAAGTTACATTTTTGGCTCTATATTAATAGGACGTTACAGTTCATTATTTGTCCTTATTTAATTTGGGGCGTTATAGTTCAATTTTTTTTTGTTAGACTTCTTTTCATAATTATAATTAATACTGATGTCTTTCAAGATCTATGACTGATTCTGACATGCTTTGTATTCATAACTGACATAAAAACCTTATCAACATCAATTGATGTTAACAACTATACATACGTCTAAATATTCTGATCAGTATGCTTTTGGAACGGTTGACTTAGCTGAATTGGGTCGATTTATTTCTAATAAGTATCTATAAGCATTGACTCTAAGAACCTAAGAATCCTTCGAGTGATATTTGGTCGACTCTAAGGTAACTGATGTCATTGTCTTCTGTCTAGTGATTATTCGATAAATGGGTAGAATTTAGTCTAATCATTTTTTTTAGCAGGCCAGTTGATCTTCAGCTGATCGGTTTATCGAGCCCTTCAAAATTTATTCGATCATTGGATTTACCATGTAAATTCCTATTTCAATTAGATAATATCAGAGATTGGTTTTAAGAACATATCATTTTGCATTAGTAATGGATGCTCTTGCTGAACATTTTCAGGAGGATGTACCTTGGTGTATTTTTTTATTATTGATATCATTCATATACATATGACTAGAAAAAAATTTTGGGAAAAACTTGAATGATGGAGGACTATAATGGAGTCTAAAAGCCTTCATTTGAGTAGTTCTAAAACTAATTACTTAGAATGTAATTTTAGAGGTAGTAGATATAGTGAATGAGTTGTAACGATTGTTGATCAATTCATTAAAAGGTATGACTTTTTTAGATATATTGGGCCTATTTTCTAAAAGTGATGTTCATATAAATGGGGGTGAGACTGGCAATGCTTTATGGCATACAATGTTGTCCACTAAAGGAAAAATATAAAACTAAGTTATGTAATGATGAGATGAGAATGCTTAGGTGGATGAGCGACTTGACAATTAGAGACAAAATGCAAAATGACGATATCAATGAAAAAGTTGGTGTAGCTCCAATGGTAGATAAAATTAGAGAGAGTTGTTTTAGATGAATTAGTCACATTAAACGTCGACCATTTGATGATCCAGTTGGGAGAGTAGATGTTTCAGGTATAACTTATGTTAAGAAAGGTAGATATAGATTTAAAAAAACTTAGAAATATTTTATAAAAATTATCTTAATTTATTAGAATTCAATGAAATATGACACTCAATAGGAAACAATAGAAAAAAGAAGTCATGTAGCCAACCCCATTAGTGGGATAAAGACTTACTGTTGTTGATACGTGAACAACAAATTTTATCATTTAACATGAATCTTGGGGCATCTATGAGCATTATTTTGGAAAGCAAAATTCAAACTTAAATTAAAAATCATCTAGAACACTAAATTTAGGAAACATATAATCAAACTAAAAAATTCGACAAAAAAATTATGACACCAAAATTGGTCAAATTTGAGTTAAATTAAGGCTGAATCTAGCCATTAAATGACTTTTAGAAGCTTTGTAAGCACTGATGGGTTCCAAACCTGACGAGCTTAAAATCAAATTGAGCATCTTGATGAGAAGAATTCAACAAGCTCAAGATCACTCTATTCCATACTAAAATATCCAAAATACACCATTTGATCATGGGAATCTCTCTGGCTATCTAATCGAGCGATTTGAATTCTTTATATATTTACAAATGAAGCAACTCATAAACTAAATATTGAGCTTTACTCCTCTCATAACAAAGGAACCTAAACCTAAGGAAGAAGAGTAGATTGAAGAGAAGAGCAAGATCAAGACTGAGAGGAGTCATGTTCTAGTGCTGCTCTTGATTAGAGACCCAATGAATGCTTCCGACTCCATAGCTATCGACCCCTATTGACCACTACTTTCTAGTCTCCATCAACCATTATCAGCCTCCCTTTACATGTTTAAATAAGCCACTCATGGAGTACTAAAGCACAGAGCAGTGCATCATCTTGAACACTATGCAATGAGGCACCCAAAGGAACGTGTAACAACGGACCCTTAAGACCATGTAACATCACACCCCAAAGATAGTATATTTACACACCCTGAAGATAATGTAACAATATATCTTGCATTCCTTAAGATAATGTAACAGTATATCTTGCATTCCTTAGTACTGCATTATTCTTTACATTATTCATGATCTCATATTAGGAATATGACTTACTATAGGCTATGTGGTCCACATGCCATGCAACTCCCAACTCTACCTCTCTAGCCTACGATTGTTATTACAGCTTACCACTATGACCCATGTGACCAATCATTTTCTACTTGACGCACAACTTATGTAGCTCTCAACTTTGGCCGCTATGGTCTATGAACATTATTGTAGATCCCCATTATGGCCAACATAACAAATAATGTCATTATAGCCTTCTGTTACAACCTTTGACTACTGCCATCATAGTAACTTAATATGTCACTTTTGGACTAATATACTTGCGATCACCAATAATTACAATTATCATGACTAGATTAAAATTATCATTGTTGAACTACTGTCAAAATTTTAATTCCATCATCCCTAATTTAAGAGGAGATTGGGCTTATTTACCTAAAATTAAGTAGTATATTATTTCAATCGGGCTCGTCCCTATGATTTTTTGCTTTTCCAAGATTTTCTATGCAACAAATCGAGGTGTCTCCCCCCTAATTACTTCTTCATCTATGTGTGTGTGATGTACCTTCATTCAATGCTAAGTCACTAAATTTATGCTCTACCATTGTGAATCTTCTGGCACACATTAGTTTCAGAATGTCTATGGAAACAAAATCCCGTTTGGTACAATATTAAAGCTTATGTTGTCAAGCCCTTGCTTCTTTACATTCTTTGATGTTGGGGGTAACCTTCATTGTAATCTCAAAAGAAAATTCAAGTTAACATCCCAACCATAATTAACCTTTTCATATCTTATTCAGATAATAAGTTTATGAGAACTATTTATAGACTTGGAGACAACATTCACTGTAGTTTTGAAAGAACGTTCACAATAACATTTTGGGAACAATTGTGGTGGGGTAGTTATATCATTTTTCATTCAGACATTACACCTTTGAGAATCGCTTCTAGATTTTGGGCAATTTCATCACAAAGAGCACTTCTTCATGGAGGGATATCTTCTTGTTTAGTATCCATTATAGTTCTTGAAATATTTATATCCAAATAATCAGATGCATCATTCAAATAATAGTAAACTATCCTAAGAGGAATACATACTACCTAAAATGAATTTAATCACTCTAATGAGAAAAATCCTTAAGTTTTTTGGTCTGAATTAACTAAGAATTTTTTCCTTACCTTAAAGGTGTAAGTTATTATTGATTTTATTATGGGCTCTGTTATCCTTAGGAGTTTAAGTCATCGTAGTTAATTACATCAGAGGAATTGTGGCATTTTAGAATACTCTTTATTAAAGTATAAGCTAATATTGAAAATAATTATAAGGTAGTTATCTTGAAGATTAATATTTTTAGATCTCTGATTGATGGACAGGTTTGGAAAGGATTTGAGTAGAATTGAATTGGGACATACAATCCAATGACGAATTGTCATGGAAAGGCCCAAGAAAATGGTTAGCCAACTATGTGAAGAATACATGCCATGAAGAGTAGAGTTGTGAATTTGTTTGAAAAGAGCTTGATTTATTTGTATTTGAAAAATTAGATTTGTCTTAGAAGAGTTTGTTTTAGATTTATTTGATTTGAAAAAGTTTGATTTAAATTGATTTATTTGAGCTGAAATTTTGAGTTCGTTTGATTTGACCTAATTTAAAAATTTGTTTTAAGTTGATTTGGTCAAATTGATTAAGATTTATTTTGAGTTATTCAAGTTATTAAAGTTTATTGAAATGTATTTGAGTCAGTCATACAAAAGAAGAATTTCATATAAACTTATCTATTCAATTAATGATATTTGTAAAAAATAAATTAACGATGCTACCTTAAGAAATTCATTTAAGGTTTAAAGATTATTGCCTTCTTGAGGAATATTGAACATGAAACTGATGGCGATATTCTTAGAAAGGCAAAGTATTGAGACTTAAACTTACAATGGGTATCCTGGCATGAAAGTAATCCTTACTTTACCCATAGACATGGACAAATAATTTGACTAGTTGGATAACTATTTAGTTTTCTTTGCAACATGGCATGCCAAAAATTGCTATGTGAACTAATAATGATACTATTTGGATCTAAACAACAACAAGTTGGGCTGAGGTATGAAATAAAATAGGTACTCGAATTCATAAAATTCATTTATTTTCTTATGTACAACTTTTGGATGATTTAACCAACAAAGCTTAGGAAATATTTTATTTTATTAACTTGTTTCATGAATGTCTTCAGAAGTTGATGATGTAATCTTACACCATAGAAGAATCAATGATAAAAATCACATATAGTAATTTTGGTTAGAATCATTATATCACTTAGGAATTTTTTTTATATATTAATTAATTAATGAAAATGCATTAATGTGAAGACATAATGGTACTTTCACCCTCCATAAAAAAAAAGTTCATAATTCTAATTAGAAATAGTCCTTAAGAAAACTCATCCCCTTTCACCTCCAAAGGGAGAAACTATTCCTAAAAGAAATGTTTCCCTCCTAGGTTTTAACTAGCTAATACTTTCCTTTAAATTTAGTGAATAGTGATAAAAAATTATTTAAAGCTTCATGAATCTTGAACAAATTTCATATGAGAAGTATTAGGAGACCTCAGTTTACAATATAAAACAACACATTAGACCCTCAGAAGTTAAGAGTTTGAATGCCGCAGCAAAATTAATGTTATTTATTTTCCTACTTCCATGAAATCCATAAGATAATCTTCTCATAAGTATCTATCCTACCGCTTGCTGATATTTGACATCATTATGCTCTAGGATCCATGTCTTAAATACAAACTTCCAAAGTCTTGAGGATATCATAGACTTTGCATGATACCTCAAAACTAGAAAAAACAAAATTTCTACTATATTTAAAATACCCCTGAAAAATAATTTTTTTTAAAAACTATATTTAAAATACCCCTGAAAAATAATTTTTTTTTTTTAATTTAAGGAATTAAACAAACTCCATGACATGTTGGATACTTTAAGCTTAGAATCTTCTTAACAAGTTTTACTAGACAAGATTCTAGAACATAACGAACTCAACAAACATCAAATGGAAGGACATGAGACCTTTAAGAAGATTACTTTAGGTTTCTTTGACCATACGTGCATAATATATATATCATTACTTTAGGTTTCTTTGACCATACGTGCATAATAATATATATATCTATATATATATATATTTATAGATCGTCATCAATCGAT
>NW_018165063.1:0-10062 GCF_001263595.1 Phalaenopsis equestris
CTGAGCTCTCGAACCCATTTTATTTATTGAAAAAAATTGTTACAAGAGAATGGGAGAGTGTAATTTAAATGACTGAAAAGCCTAAATGGTTTCCTCCCCCTTATGAAAAAAAGATCCTCCTACTTATAGATCACAGGGGATCTGGTATATTATACCATTGCCCTGGGAGTTACAAGTCATTAAGCTCTTGGGATTTACAAGTAATTAAACTAATGAGAGTTGCAAGTAATTATGCTCCTGATAGTTATGATTTTCATTGGCACATTTTCGTATACCTTGCATCTTTTCATTGTTGGATCCACCCGACAAGGTGGCTAGTCAGTTGAATGGGGCAGCAGGCCGTCTGATTTCTTCTATTATCATCATTTTTCAGACTTACAATAATAAAAGAATAAATTGAACTTAGGCTGAGAAAAAATAAAGTTGTCATTAAGCTAGGCACCAGCATAACACTATCTAACTATAATAAATCCAGATTTTTTTTTTTTGTTAGTATTCTTTCTAGGTTTAGCAAAGAGAATCATTAGCTATACAAAAAAAAAATTACTCTTTGTATCAAAGTCAAGAAGTGTCAAAACTTGAATTTGATAAAGTTTTTTACAGTGATTGAGGTGGGTCCATGAATGACATTAAGAGTGCCGCAGGGTATTGCTTTAATTTAGGATTAGGTCTGTTCTTTTGGTGTTCCACGAAGCAAGAATTTGTAGCTCAATCTATAACAAAGACTGAATTTGTTGTTCACACAGCTATTATGAATCAAGCATTAAGACTTAAGGTAGTTGTTGAGTGATTTACATTTGAAGTAACTGAAAAAGAACAAAAGTGTTTGTGCATAACCAAGCTATAGTTGCTATATCTCATACTTTATATCATAGAAAGACCAAACAATTTAAAATCAAGCTATTCTTGTTAATATCAGTGCAATTTCATAGAAAGACCAAACATTTTAAAATCAAGCTATTCTTGTTAATATCAGTGCAAAGGAAGGAGATACGAGTTTTTCTTATTGCAAATCTGAAAATCAACTTGCAAACATTTTAAATAATCCTCATTCAACAAACAAATTTGAACTCTTAGCCAAAGATTCTGCTTGTGTTGCAACTAACGCAAGAAGTATGAGTTAATTTGCATTAAGTTCAACTGTTAATGTGTCTTATCCATGCTGAAGTAATTTCAATTATTTACCCCTAATTAATTGTAATTGATTTCAAAGTTAGGTTTAAATTTGAGAGTGCAAAAAATTGAACTTGAAAATTATCGTTTCAATTTTTTTCTGTTGTTTTCAGCACTATTCCATGAAACTGGTGACAAAATTTTTTTTGCTGATTTGCATTTTATGACTCATAGAAGGAAAACTAGTACTTGTGTGAAAAATTCTTCCCCTACTGTTCAAAACTTCCTCTTCGTGATATCAAAGTTAAAAACTAAATGTTTTCTTTCACTCTATTGAAACTAACAATTTCTCCTCAAATATGCATCACCAGCCATCAAGGATAAACAACACGCTAATGTGGATTTTGATGGATGTCAAGTCATGCAAAATTCAAACACCTTTAACATTGATATGCTAATAATTGCAATTTTTCGCACTTTCAAAAGGATAAAATTTAACTAGGCGAAGCTTAGAAGTTGAGGAATGCTTGGAAATTGATAGAACTTACTTGGAAGGAGTTTGATCATATTGTTGATTGATCATCATCAAAAGGTGGCCTCTTTAAACTGAAATTCAAGTCGTGAAACATTCCAAGGCAGTATCAAGGGATTTTCTTATTCAACCACACAATCACTTCTTTGGAAACCACCAACCTCAAGCATTCCATACAAAAACATACAATTCTATACAAATCACTCCAACTCTTGAAATCGCTCCCACCATATTAGTATGAATTTTGTAAGTTCAATTTAAATGTTGTATTTAGTTCTTTGACTATGATAGTATTTTGATGTGTAAAAGCTAATGAAAATAAATCAATGCAACATTTTGATCAAGTTTAAGCCAATTTGGTCCTGTTCTATAACTAAGCTATATGATTTCTGAGGTGAAAAACCAAATAATGAAATGTATTATTTTTATTGATGTTTTTGAATCCCTCCACTATGTAGTGGTGGATGGTGCTTTGTTTTTACAAGGCAGATAGAATACTAGCATTATTTTCATTATCGTATGTTCAAATCAAGGTCCTTATTGTAGGCAACATGCAGTGTTGGCGGTCATTCAATTACTCATCCAAGTTCTTTAGCATTAGTATGTTATTTCAATCCCAGTAGCAATCGTTCCAACATTAATGTTTTATGAGCAGTAGAAACCATTTATATACGCCCACTCAACTACTTGATACTTTTTTTCATGGGCCAAGGAGCTTACTCTGATCTAGTTGCACATGTGCAATCCGACTCCTTACCACCAACCAGTGAAATCAAGATATATTTTCTAAATTTATGAACTTTTAAAGATAGTGGTTGAGTGCATGCTAGAAGTTGAATACCTCAAAGGAAGAGCTGAGAACTACATAATGTCCTGACAATACAATTCATATTTATATAGATATCTAACCAAGTGAAAGATCTATTCTAACAGTTCCAGCTCCATATATTATTACAACAATAAAACAAATAGGAAACACAAACTTTGTCAGTGTTCCTTATTCACTATTGTTCTTTGTTATCGTAGTAAGTAATGACTAGAATGTTGTAGGTGGTGCATTCAAGGGTTAATTTAGAAAAGCAAAGGATGTAAGGAAGATGACATTAAAACATAATGTTAAGTGCAGTGAAATGCCTGCTTTTCTAGTTTTATTTTACATGAACATAGACCAAAAAAATTATAACATGTCAAATTTCCGACGTTCTGGATTTATTCAGTTATGCATCAGTCTTTCAGTGAAAACAAAAACTGAGAAAAATATTATGTAATTTCCTTAGATAAATAAACTATAGCCTGGGCCTCAAATAATGTTGTTACATAACAAGAAATCTCTAAGCGCAGAAAGCCTTGGAGAAGAAAAAGAAAAACTGACTTGTAAATTGAAAGAGATTTAGGACAACCCATCGACAAATCCAAATTTGACAAGAAACTTCTTATGTCTGCATTCTAACATCTCAGACAAACTACATTCTGTTCTCTTCAGCTTGAGTAATCTCTGTCTAATTTCAAGGCTCTTCTTCAGACCATGCCGAAAGAACTCAGGATAATCTGCGACTTCACCAATCTCTCTCCCCATTTCTTCTACCAGAAATTTGATTCTTGGCTGCAAGGAATTCCTGATACTCTTGATCAAAATTGGAGGATACCCAGCGACCAACAACCTAATCTGCTCATTATTGAACCCGCTGTGTTTTAAGAACTCTAAATTGGGCTTCAAAATTCTCTCCACATCTCTACACAAAACTTCGGGAAAGCTGACTGCCACTCCTTGAATGTCTTGCTTGTTAAGACCAATTGATTTCAAGAAATCTGCAGTTGGCTGAAGCCGCCTCTCCACACTATATCCCATGATCCATGAATTCTTCACCAGAATTTTACCTATAGCACCTTCTCTTTTGATTCCCATGCTTGCAAGAAAACCAATCATATCAGCATACTTCTTTTCAATGCTGTAACTGATAAGCCTTGGATTACACAAAAGCAGCTTACCCATTTGCTTTTCCGGAATACCAATTGCTTGGAATAAGGCCAAGAGCGGGCATAGCTTCTCTTCGACACTGTGAAAGAGGATGGGAGGGAATTTAGTGATGGCCATCGCAACATCACCAGATTTTGTTCCTAGGGTTGAGAGGCATCGAACAACGGGCACAAGCTTCTCATTTAATTTCAGCGTGAGAACCTTTGGGCAATTAGAAATGAAATGAAGCATCTTCCTTTCTTGAATCCCAATGGTTGTCAAATAATCCCACACCTCATTGGCTCTTTCTCTTTCCACACTCTCAAGGAATTTGCATCTCTTGAACATTCTTTCTATCTTTTTATCGTCAAATCCTTTGCTTTTTAAGAACCCTAGAATCTCACTCTGCTGGTTCTCAACTCGCTGCATGGCTCCTAAACTTAAATAGAGAAAAACGTTCAGCTCGCCTAGAAGAGAGAAAGTATGTACTAAAACAAATTAATCAAACCATCAAACTTCAAAGTTTTCAAACTTAAGAGGCATCACTGTACTCCTGATTCATGTTTTGAAGCTTCATTCAACATTCTCAAAAAAGTACAATTCAAAAAAAAAATTCAGAATCAAAATAGACGATGTAGAAGAAATAACCTGAGCATGTAGAAGAAATAAGAAGGTTACCTGAGCGAATGAGAATGGGGTCCGAGGTAAGACCGCACTGCAAACTTTTCGATATCCAAATCTAGTGGAAGAGGAGCGGTCCTCTCGATAGTCTATCCAACTCCTATCTTCTTATTCGGGAGACGGTTTCCATGAGAGTGTTGATTAGGAATCGTTTTTTCGGGGCAACTTAAAATCATATCGACCAAATAATTTGATGTTAAAAATGTTACGATAGTTTTTTATTTTTAATTTTTAAGTCAGATCAATACTAAAAAGTTGTACTAAACTTAGCCAACATTGGTGGTAAAATACAGGTTTTGACGGTAGCTTCTTAAAAAAATTAACAAAACTGTGGTGCGATCCAAATGGGCCCTAAACCAGTGATCGTGCAAAAAATCTACCATTAATAACTTTTTTTTTTTTTTCAGAAAAAAATTTTGATATGTGAATTCACAATCATTATTAATGAACCATGTTTAAAGTTGTTTTTGTTGGTTCATGTTACATATTATCCCGCAGATGCTATACTACTGGAGTAAATTTTTTGATGAATTTTGAACGTGTATATCTAGTTTACAGATCCTCTTGATTCTTGAATTTTTTAAAAGCTGTGTTGTGATAAGAACAAGAGAATTTAATGTAAAGAAATATATTTGCTCACTTTTGTATTCACTACTTTAATAATTGAAATTTCTTGATTACCATACTCGTTGTCCTCTATAAATAGGGTGTGGTTGGGATATTCGTTATCCTCACTATTTGAGAGTGTGTTGTTTAGGAAAAAAAATTGCATACGGAGCCCGTACGCAGAGCTGTGTACGACCTCCAATTAAATACATACACCAAAGCAAAAATTGTATGTCATTGAGCCTCTCTTTTAATTTTCCTTCTTTTAGAAAAACTTAAAAAATGGGGTGTTGTGATTGGAGCTGAGGGCTTACGGGTCCGTACTTAACTTTTTCTCGTTGTTTAGTCGCTTGGCTTTAGGAGCATCTTAATGGCAAGCAGTAAGAAGAACCATGATGACTGTATATCGAGGAAATACTGGTGAATGCCCTTAGTGCCTCTGCATCGCATGCCCACCGATAAAAGGAGCTTGAGAGCAAGAAGTGATCAGAGGGAGGCAGCTATTTTGAGGGTGAGAGGACTGGAACAAAAATGTTTAGTGAAGGGAGATGATCTTAGTGTGCGAAGAAACCTAGGATAACAAAGAGAGCGCTGGAATAAGGTTGACGTGAAGGTCTCGCTTACAAGAAGAAGTGGATGGAAGACTCTGGAGATGATTTTGTGTCATCCAACTTGTTGACAATTCTTCGACAAAAGGAAGGAGGCCAACCTGTTAGTGCCCCTGCTCCTGTTGCAGCCAACACTCACCTGACTGTGCAACTTGCCTAAGGAACGGTTGAAGCTTTGCTACCCCTAAACAGAGGTCTTCAACACTTAAACCAGGCCTTAGAGATAAAATGGCATGTGCTTTGTAAGATTAGGGAATTTTTGTCATGGAACCAGACCTTGGTCAAGCGATTGGGGAAGCCTAACCAATGTCTGGTGATAGTTGTCCATCGTTTAGGTGGTCTGAGTTATATTGAGCCCTAGGTATATGATCGTGATCTATGCGACTATTTTTTTTTTATTGATGCTTTCTCATTGATGATAGTGACACCATCCTAAGCGCTAACTCACCACTTTTAGGTGCCTTCAGAGTTACCGCTTATGGTGTAGCAAAGGGGGCCTCGGCCTAGGCTCCGAGCATGGAAGAGGCGGTAAACATCCCAGTTAATTCTTAAGTGGGGTTTGAAAGAGGAACCGATGGCCCTCAGCCAAATGCAAAGGTGGAGGTGCTCCGAGAGGAGATAAAAACCATAAGACTAGAGCACTCGATGGAGCTAGTGACTCTTCGAGTGGAGTTAGCAAACATTTTGTCGACCTATTTGGTCTTGCAGGTGCAAGCCCAATCAAATGGTGTAGATAGGTTTAACTTCATAGGGCTTTTATTGTATGAGGAGTTAGTTCTGTGTGTTGTGAAAACAAATGATGATAAAACGAAAAATACCATTTACTGAGATTATTAGGGATGTGGAAGATCGATAATCGACAAACATTTATCAATATTTATCTTTAATCTTATTTTGTAGCACAGCTACACTAACTCTTTCATGAGTATACTTGTTGATCTCACTTCTGGTTGATGTCTAGTATTCCTCTTTAGTAACCTAAGGTCTAGCCATAGGACTTTCCTATTAACTATTCTTAGAAAACTAGAAAAGGAACCATTAGAAACTCTAAACGATTCCTTACTCAACTTGAAGCTCTACATATTGGTCCTAACCTCTAGCACTTAATAGGTGGGATCACTATGAGAAAGCTCAAGGAGAGTTCCCATAGGACTGTTGAACCTTAGAGTTGGCTCTGGGTGTTGGTCTAGAGCTAAGGCACTCACCAGCATTTACCTCACTCACAACCACTCACAAGCACAAACCAAAATTTCTTGACTTTGATCCCTTGATACTTTTGGGATACTCATGTAGATGGTCCCCTAAACCCACTAACCCTAGGCTAGGGTTTAGCTAAGACCAGTACAAAGAGGACCCAAATGGGGTTTCCATTGTTCTATAGCTTAGTTGTGGTGGTCAACCTCCAATTTTACCAAAAACACCCAACTTAGCCTTTTGCCCCTAAACTCCCCAAATTACCATGATACCCTTGGGACCCTAAATTTGGCCAAAATTCCCAAATTTTCCCAAAATACCCAATTTTTTTCAAAAATGATTTCAAACCTTTTGAAAACATCCAAGTTACCCAAAATCACCAAAAATTGTCAAATTACCAAAATGCCCCTCCTCAAATTACCAACAAAATTGGCCAAATTACCAAAATACCCCTCCTTAGCCCAAAATGCCAAAAAAATTCCAAAAAATCCCAAAAAGTCTCAAAATATTCCAAATATTCCCAATTACACTTTTCTTAACTACTACATTACCCAATTTGGCCATTTTGACCATTTTGACCAAAACCCCTAAAATTTGCCTTTAAAAGCCCAATTTTCCCAAATTTACCTCAAATGTCTACCAATTTGGTCCCAATTTCCCCCAATACAAGCCCAATTGGTCCATGATTTGAGCCCAATTTTGATCTAAATCAAACCCCCAATTTTGGCCACATGACCTAATCTCAACAAAAATTAACCTATAGCCTACTCAATTAGCCTCAATTTGAATCCTAAACTCTTCATAAAATTCCTAAACATCAAAATTGATCTTCAATTGACTTCGGTGAAGCCTCAATTTCAATTAATTTCAACCCAAATCAAAAAATTCATATATTTGCCCAAATTGGCCGTCTCAAAATTCCAACAAATTGATTGCCTTAGCCCAATAATTTCCATTCCATTCCTTCATGAAAAATATTTATAGCATCTCCCTTGATCATTTGGACCATTCAATTGAGCCAAATTCCAACCCTAGCCCAATCTAGACCCAAGTCTAGCCCAACATGCTCAAATTGACCAAATTTCAAAAATCCTCCAAATTGACCCTCCAATTGAACTCAAAATCATTTCAATCCTTCACCAAAAATCTTCATTAAAATCATCTACACAATATTATTTAATCATTTGGGCTCAAGTTCATGGATAGCCTAGCCCAAACCCAAGTTTTGTTCATGTGAACCCACATTAGACCCATGCACTAAAGTTAGCCTGACCACCCCAAAGCCACCAAATTAATAACTCCACAGCCATTAGTTGGACCCTACTGACCACTCTAAAATCCATAAAACCACCTAAGCTAAGCCATGGACCAAAGGTCCACTAAATTAAGGGATTTGGTTTCCAAAATTGCCTAAGCTTAAGATTGCTTTTGCCAAAACAAAGCCCAAACCCATTTAATTGCTGTGACATATTCCTCTGAGGTCCCTGAGCCCTTTGGCCACCTCCCTTGGTCTGGCTGGCTGGCCTAGTGCCGGAAAACACCAAAATTGTGAGCCACCCCAATGGAATCAGACTCATTTCAAACCTAGAGGCCACCTCATCCAAATTAAATGTTAGAGCCTCTCTGCCCTCCACCTAAGCATCACTTTTCACCCCCTCATTGGCCATGGCAGCAAGCCTTAAGCCATTTTTATGAAAAGCTCACCTCCACGGCCATGGAGTTAGTGTTGAATAATTTCTCAGAGAGACCCCTCCAAATTGCTCCTAGAGACTCTTTGAGACCTCCTCAGCTCAAGCCAACCACTTTCCCCCACTGATTCCCACTGTGGAAGCTCAATTTTTAGCTCAAACTTTTGCCAAAAACCAAGACAGAGCTCAATATACCTCCACAATCCACCAAACTCAAATTAAACTCACCCACACCTTCACCACAGTGAAAGAAGAAGAATCCCCATCAAATCCCCCTCACAGAGAGCCTCTATACTAGACTTTGATCGACACCCAAATTTGGCCTTGATCAAATTTGGGTTTAGACCTTTCACCATGACCATCCCTAGCATCCTTGGATCTCCATGAACATGCCAAGCACCTCTGATTGAAGGTTCCCTTCTTAGAGCCAAGGTATTGATCTCCTCCTCTTCCCAAGCCTATTTTCACTCTCTATTTGTTTAGAGTTGATTTCATAGCATCTTAACCATATAGATATGTTCTACTAATCAATACGAGCATTTTAAAAAAAATTGCATTCAATTTGGTTAAGAAATGAGAGAGATATCAAGCTTTGAAAACGGACTGTTCTCGGGTTAGACCATTGGGGACGATGATGGAGCATCATTGGATCGCGTGTGTATCAAACAGAGGGCTCTGATTGTGCCGGATGGAAGCATGGTTCGAAAAGGTGAGACGCGTGGCAGCTGGCATGGATGGTGGCGTCGAACAGGAGTGCGCCATGTGGAGCTTCGGAGAGGCCTAGGATGAGGTGGTGCCACGCTGTTTAAATAGAAAAATATGGATTTTCCTATTTATTTAAATAGCCCTAAATTAAAAAATCCATATCTTGGTGTAGAAAAAGTACAAAATCAAAATAAAAATACCCACTTGCTCAATGAACAGAGGAGAACAATGTGGAAATAATTTGAAGTCCATTTGATGCATGTTTTATTTTTAATTAATTAAACATTATTTTGAGTCTTTTGATTCTGTATGCATATAGAAATTTCACAATTGCTTGAAATTTTGGCATGTTGTTGCCTTTGTCTTAGGAAACATTTCCTAATTTTTCCAAAGTCAGAGGAGATCTCTAGACAGAGAGCCATATTTTTCAAGATTATGTCTATTATTTGCATAAATTAATCATAATATTCATCATGTTGCTTAGAAAATTATAAGAAAATTTTGGAAGGTTTGAAGTGACCAGAGAACTCTTTGGAAAATATTTCATGGGTTAAGTCATTAAGAATGCACCTGATTTCCACCAACCCTAAAACACAAAGAAAATTAATCTTCGGAAACATAAACATCTAAATGACTTAATTTTTAATCTCCACTAAGATTCAATGTTCAGAGAACTCCCCATAAAAATTTCAAAACATTTGGAGCTCATTTAATAACTCAAATTTATTTTTCAAGTTAAATGGCATTTTTGGCACTAAAATGATTATTAATAATTAAAATATAACTCAAAAAAAAATAAAAATTGGTTTTTGGAGTTCTCTATGATTAGAGGAATTTTCTAAAAATAAATTTGAAATTAAAATAAAAATTCCATTTTCAAGCTTATCTTTAATATTTTATTTATTAAAAAATGATAAAAATAACAAAAGTAATAAAATTCATGAAAAAGTTCTAAATTATTTTCTAAGCACCTAATTC
>NW_018165063.1:10129-62022 GCF_001263595.1 Phalaenopsis equestris
TTTTGATTTTCTAAGTAAAGATATTGAATTTTGAAACTTAAAAATATTTTTTAAAGACAAAAAATGAATTTTTACTAAAATAATTCCAATAAATCAAAGAAAAATCAGAAAAATGTAAAATTTTCTTCTCTGGGTTCTCTGACCTTACAGAGATTTTTTAAAAATATAAAACTTAATTTTCTAAGTTTAAAAATTTTATAATTTAAATAAAATTTTAAATACTTTTAATAGTTCAAATAAAACTTAATAAATCATGAAATTTTGTCCAAATGATTCTCTGGTCTAATTCTACCTCCAGGAAAAATTTCAAGAGATTAGGCTTTGCCTTGGTCAAGTTATGGAATCTTTTTTGAAAAATCCTATTTTTGCATGAAAATAAATATGTAAATTAAATTAAATTTTGAAAAATCACATTTTCTCTTCTGATGTCTTAATTGACCCATGAGTGAGGTAGGATAAAAATTTCAAAGTCATTTGGATTAAATTTGATAAATTATGAAGTAATAGGGCCTTAGAGGCAAAAAATGTAATTTTGGAAATTTAGCCTTAATTAACATTTAGGCTTAAGTTAAAAAGGGAAATGGGTAATCTTTGATCCTAATCAAAATATTTGGATGATTGAAATACAAAGAAATAATTTGTAGAAACCAATCTCATTTTTATAAATTAAAGGATGAATTTGTACTCTCCCTAAATTATTAAAATTTGGAAGTCTAGTCAATTAAATGATACTAGACTTAGGGATATGACTTTGGAAGTTGATAACGCACTAATTTAATACCCCTACACTATGTTCAAATGACATTTAAGTGTTTTGAAAATGAATCATTATCATCACTTAAAAATTTAACTTCTTTCGAAATACCCAAGATATTCGCTTAGGTCTAAAAGGCTTAGTGGGGATCTAAGTTAATTTGATTAAATGAGTATTAGAAAAGTGAACATAATTAAAAATTGAAAATCTTTCAAACACTACAAGCCCAAATTAAAAAGTTGGCTGAGTGCCTTGATAACATTAACTTGTCCTTTTAAGGGTCATCACACACATAATTTATAAATTAAATCACAAGTGATAATTACCTTACTCATAGGTACAATTGAAACATCAATGTTCACTGAGCATTAAAAGTATTTTTATAGGATGGATTTATTAAGCAACATAATAAGTTTAAACGAGCTCGAGACTTTTCACCAGGCGGTGAGAGGGAAGCATGGACATGCTTCTTCCTCTAGACCTGTTGGATACCTCGGAGGTCTACTAAACTTAATATGTTTTGCTTAACAAAAATCATCCTTAATCAAATTAATAAGGACCCACCAAGATATGGTTGAGGTAGGTCACTAAATCTTTACTTTTCTACTTCATATAAAATGCCCTCAGAAGCGTTTGAAGTTTTAGGTGGTGGAAAGAGAAGACTCGAGGTACGCTTTTTACAGTTTATAGTACCATCTTTCTTGTACTTTACTTTCTTTCATGTTTGCAAAACACAAACTTGCATGCTAAACAATGATTTCACCCTACATGAAAACTAAAACTATCTGAATAACCACAAAACCAAAACCAAAACCAAAACTAAAATCAACCAAAATAAAAATCACCTCCACAATATTCAAAACATAAAACAACTCAAAATTTAATCTTAAACATCACACAAGACAACAACTACAACTAAATTAAGACTCCTTTATCGGATGATCGGGAATCCCTCAGAGGAGGTAACCTACGGTTGCTAACGTGGCTTCCCACGGTATAAAGGAAATTATGGAACTCTTTAAGTTGGGTTTAGTAAATTCTTTTAGACTAAGTGAATCCAATAAAAAATAGTGGTGCCGGAACGAGGGAACCGTAGGATCCTAACCGGTGTCACTCTAATCAACTTTAACATGCCCCATATAATTTAAAGAACTTCAACCATAGAGCCACCTGATTTGACATCATAACTTGATACCCTAGACAACTTAAACTCATCACAGTAAGGAGCATTGAGCTAGCATGGTGGGCAGTATGGTCATCTTCAGCAGCAAAACCTATCTTCCTCAGCTAAACCATTCCTTACTTAGAATTAAACAATCAAGCCATAGGATTTCGAGGTAGTATGCTTATGCAACATAAATCCTCACCCTATCTTTAGGCCTTTGTTTAGTTCTGTTGTACAGTATGAGCCCTAACTAGTCTTAGGATTCTGAGGTCGTTGTTCGTCACGACCTAAATCCGTACATCTTCCAGGCTATTTGTGTGATCATTTCACACGAATGTAAGCCCTAAGCAAATAAAATTTGTAGGATGAAACACTTAAATAATTTCTCCTCAAAACTAAAGCCAAACAATAAGATAGACTGGGAAGTCACTAAGGCTCTCCTTTGGATATATGACACCCCCTAGTTCTTCCTTCTTTGGATTCCAAAACAAAATATTCCAAATTTGAACCAATCCTTTTTCACACCTCTTCATCCGATCTCATTGAAAATTCCTATCCTTTTTAAATCCTTGAAGATAATATTTCTTGATCTTTATCGAGAGTTTTCTTAGGTGACTTTATTCATTTAAGATGTAATTTACTATAAGGGCTTGCCCTTATAGGAAGCTTTTCCGAACCCAGCTTAATATAAACCCTATTTTATTCTTCATATTCAATATGGGGAATTGTCGGCAAATAAAATATTCACAGACCAAACGGACGTCATACATTTCTCAGTTTATTTGACGCTCAAGTCTTGTGTTTATCCTTTGGGATAGATACAGGATTTGTGGTATAGTGCACATTCATTTAAATTACAAAAAAATATGAGGTCAATTTGATTTTATATTTTTTTAAACTTAAACTTCCTTCCAAAGCGGGTGACGGAATTTCAATTATGGTGACCGACGGCTTCTTACGGGCAATAACTCCTCCAACAAAAATAGCGCTAACAGCTTCTGGCGACTCCACTGGGCATGAGCTTCTCTTTCAATTTAAATCAGGAAAATACTATCTTCATATATCAATAATGTGTTCATGTCCCTCTTGGATCATATTACCCTTCTTTCGTTGACCTACTTTACCCATTTCTGTCTTGGGAAAGTACGATCAACTCTTTGGACTTCAGGACTGTCTGTTCAATCACTTTTGAACAGAGGGGTTCAGGAGGCCATTAAGGACTCTTTAAATCTTCATATGGGGTCGTAACCCTAATAGGTGTATCTGTGGACTAGTTCCACCTGGGCATTATGTGTTGCTAAATGGGTCCCGCATTGGGTCCTAAACACTTCACATCTCTCTTTCAAGTTTTATTTGCTAGCTTGCAAACTAAATCAAATTCGTGTCGTGCTGCACGCGCTTAAAATTTCTTTATATAAATTAAATGTTTTTTCTTTTAAAACTACTTTTATTAAAAAATTTTAAAACTCCCACCAAATTAAATTAAAAAAATTACTTGGTCTAAAGATCAACCTCTATTAATTTTTAGTGCTTGCACTAAGATTATGAGGTTTTGGCCATATAACTAACCCCAAAACTTTCTATTTTCAAGTTGCTACAATGGCCTACCCAATGCTAAATTTTTCCTGCCACTTGTCGACCTGCAACTTGTCGATAAGCCATGAAGCCCGTAACGTTGCTCCCACTATCAAGTTCAGAGCCGGATTTGAAGACCTCGAGGTTATCCTCGGGAAGGCTCCGTTCGTCGTGATAAAAGTCACCGCTCCAAAAGTTCAGGAGCCATCTGCTGATTTCAACCTGAACTGTCTTCAGGACTTCCCTTCTCACAAGAAAGCTATGACTACTGCTGCCGTGGCACCTACCAAGCATGATGTCGCCGCTGCTGCTAAGGGGAAAGAAGTAATGATCATTGAAGATCCGACTGAGAGATTAGTTGTCCCACCATCAGTGTTCAAAATTAGGTCGGGTTCAAAGGCTACACCACTAACTCAAACCCAAAGGAGAAATAGTAGCACGAGAGTTTGGAGGGCTACTAAAGCTCAGGCTCCTAAGGAAGTACCTACTTATGAAGATCCTCACTAGGACGAGTCAGGATTACCGGGAACATACCCACTATTGCGAGGAAGTAGATTCCATCCTTTGATGGATACCAACGGGTACGAGAGGATCCAAAAAATCACCGCCGCCTACTTCATGGACAAGGTGTGGAGAGAAAGAAACATACTCCTATCACCCGAGTCAGTTCAATTTTTTAGAAGCTAGCCGCCAAAGAAGGCTGTTCAGTGAGTGAACTACTTAAAAGAGTGGGACATGCAATATTCCCTCTCATGAAGAAAGAAATTTTAAAGAACGTCATATCCACCAAAAAATCTCAAAAGTTAACTAAGGCCTTGCCTACTCGTATTTCTGTCTGGTTTCGCTTGGGGAGTAGAGTTAATACCACTATAGTCACCACCAAGTCTGTCGTCGCCAGGACCGCAGATCATCAACCGATTAAGTCAAGACTCAGTCCAAGAATCCTATCGATCACCCACTATAAAGATATCCTTAAAATTCCAAAGGAAAAGATAAGGAGATTACCCGATACTATAGCTGGTCTGCACCATGGGGAGCATACTCTTCCTAGACATACTGATGTTTTTGCTAGGACACTCCATCCTGAGACATCTTCATCAAAGAAAAAAGGTATGGATACCCAAGGTCGTTGTACCAATACAGTCCATTAAGACCGCAGGGCAAGATCATGGAATTAAACCAGGGTCCGAGGTATCTGACATTGTCATAGCGATTGCTAGTGAAATGGAAGAACTAGAGGAGGAGGTCCAGCAGGGTCCTCTAGACCTTAAAACGATCAAAGAATCAAAAATCGAAGAAAAATTTGAAAAGATCAGGGCTGAAATTTCTGAGTTGGCTCAGGAACACAGAGTTTCCATCGATAATGATGATGAAGATTTTGACTACAATGATTACCTCGACGAAGATCATGGATGTCCATGTCATCGAGACCAGGGCCGCTGCATCCGCGTACGACGCTCAACCTTCCACCAAAGAGAACACTGTAGATGAGCTGCGTAGGGCTATCCTCCTAAGGGATGAGCAAGTGAGCCAATTGGGAAAAAGAATAGAGGAGATGGCCGCAGCCATGACAGCCATGGCCACCATTCAGAGGCAATCATAGGCACCGCAACTAGCCTCTCTGGAGATTAACCAACCAGAAATCATAAATATTACAGATGAAAGAAGAGAAGTTGCCTCGGCAAATAGAGATGAACAACCAAAGAAGGATTCTCCATCGAGCACCATACCAAAGAAAAAATTTAAGCAAATGGTAGAACAAGTTCGGGAGGCCTTAACCCAGTCTAAGGGTGGTGCATTGATTCTAAATGGTAGACCTTACCCAAAAGAATTTGATGTCGTACCCTTCCCCAAGGGTTTCGTGGCCCCAAACATTAAAATATTTGATGGGATTGGAAATCCCAGACAACATATAGCACACTTTCGAGCCAGTTGTGGCAACGCAAAGAATAGCGAAGCTTTACTCTTCCAACAGTTAATCAGCAGCTTGTCAAGGATCGCCTTCGATTGGTATGCCGATTTGCTCAAAAGATTAGTAAAGACATTTACCGAGCTGGAACAATTATTTGTGAAGAGATTCACCTAAGCGCAACATCATGTGTCTATAGGAGAACTCATGATGGAAAAACAAAAGACCAACGAGACTTTAGTGGATTATATTTTGAGGTTAAGAAACCTTAGCTAAGAAACCTTAGCATGAAATGAAACCTTAGCATGAAATGTGAACCTCGGCTACAAGAACATCACGCAATAGAGATTCTACTTAAAAGCATTCATGGGCCGGTAACTTTCATGCTCAAGGGACTTACCATCAAATCCTTCGAGAAGCTACTCAGTAAAGCCAGCAGTCTTCAAGAGGAAATCAAACATATGGATTCTCATGAGAAGTCTAAGGCAACTAGAGTATTTGAAAAGAAGTCCGGAACAGTAGCAACTGTCGACAAAGGAAAACAGCCATTGAAGATATATGCAGAAAATCCTCGTCAGAATTCATCACAGCATACTCAAAAACAGAATAGCCAGTCCAACCAATGATTGCCTCAGAGATGGTCATCTCAGAATAGGAGAATATCTCTGGCAAAACGACAGAAAATGGTGTATTCTTTCAGAGATAAAGCCGTATCCAAAATGTTCAGAAGTCTGATGAAAAAGCCTGAGTTCAGATTACCAGAGCCAAACAAACCATAAGAGGTCGATAAAAAAGATGAACAAAATTATTGCCCGTATCACCGATTTGGTTTACATGCAAACGAACCAAATTTTATATATTTATACACCACTCAATGGTTTTGTATTGATATATCTAATATCAAAAAAAAAAGGGGGAGATCTACATGCAAGCTACGTTTCTTTTTATGTATTTTCCATGCAACCACTCTATCCCATGTATTTACACGCATATATAATTATTCTTGCGTATTTACATGTGTGCCACCCAAATCTTGTGTAGCTACATATCTAATGCCGAAACTTAGATATTCACATGTGTGCCACCCAAATCTTGTGTATCTACATATCAAATGCCAAAACTTTGATATTTACATGTGCATCTACATATCTAATGCCGAAAATTTGATATTTACATGTGTGAAAACCAAATCATGTGAATTTACATGCCCGACATTCAAATTTCAATATTTTACGTACACTATTCATTTTTTTATGGACTTACATATTCACTGTCGAAACTTTCATTCACATGTATGTTACACAATTTTTATGGATTTACACGTCTAATATTTTAAATTTGACGATATTTTTATATGTCGTTCAAACATGTCCAAGGCTTTGGATATTTCTACACACCATTTAATTTTTGTGAGTTGTGTATGTGTTGACCTCATTTTTGGTTAAGGTCTAGTTTTTCCTCTTTAGTAGCCTAGAGTCTAGCCATAGGAATTTTCTATTGACTATTCCTAGAGGACTAGAAAAGGAACACTCATCATTTGAAATTCCAAACTCTTCTTTGCTCAGCTTGGAGTTCCACATATTGGTCCTGACCTCTAGACCTCTAGCACTTATCCTGACCTCTAGCACTTAGTAAGTGGGGTCAGTATGAGGGAACCGAAGTGGACTCCCCCGTAGGATGGTCACACCTTAGGACTAGGGGTGTAAACGAGCCGAACACGAGCTGAGCATTGCTCAGCTCGTGAATGCTCAGCTCGTGTTCAGCTCGTTTATATTTCAAGCTCAAAATGTGTGTTTGTGTTCGGCTTGTTTACTTAACGAGCCGAACATGAGTTGTTCACGAACAAAGAGTCTTTTTAACTACCCTAAGCATGTAGTCATAAGACAATAATTGTTTGAACAAGATTTAAAAATTATTATTTATATTAAAACTTCATTTGAATCTAATTTAATAATTTTTATTCTATTTTCTTAATCAATATTTTAATTGATTATAAATCTTTTTAGCCTTATAGTCAATTAGATTTTTTTAAAATACTTCATATATATATATATATATAAACTTGATGAGTAGTATTTTGAGCCAAAACGAGCCGAACACGAACGAACACTATTTAGGACTAACCCTGGGTGATCTGGTTTTGGTGAGGCTAACTTGCACACACTAAAATCTCTCACATACCCTAAACCCTATGACCCCTTAGGTTGGTCTCTTGACTCTTTTAGAAAATCTCATGTAGATGACCCTGTACCCCTAGTCTTTGGCTAAGAAGCTTAGAACCAGCACATTGAGCAACCAAATGAGACCTCATATGGTTCTTATTGGTTTAGTATGGTTTCACGGCTTATTGGCCCATTTTGGCCCAAAATCACTAAATTACCAAAATACCCCTCCAACCCAAATTTACCCAAAAATCATCTCAAACTCCTCACCATTACCTAAATTGACCAAAATTACCAAATTACCAAAATACCCCCAAAAATTGCCAAAATTACCAAAATGCCCCTCATGACCTAAAAATTTCAAAAATTCCAAAATCATCCCAAATCCTCCCAATTTCAATTTTTATCATCAATTTGACCAAATTAGTCCAATTTGACCAAAATGCCCAATTTGCCCTTAAAGGCCCAAATGTCCCCAAATTAGCCCCAATCTTAGCCCAATTGACTCAAATCTTATCTAATTTTAATTCCAAATCAAAATTCAGCATCCCCAATACTATACTAAACAAAATTCAAGCCCAATTGGATCCAATTGCAAGTCCAATTTCATTTAAATCAAAAAGACCCAACTTTGACTATATGCCCAAATCCATTAATTTAGCACATCCATTCAACTCAAAATCACTTGAAATTTTGCCAAAACATTCATGACATACTCCTACACCAAACTCAACATTAAATTAGCCCAAATTTTAGCCCAAACTCAATTTCCATTTTAAAAGTCCCACCACATTTAATTTCAAAAGCCCAAATCTAAAGCCCACATGACAATTCTTTCTCTTCATCATTCTTTTGATTAAAATCATTCCTAAAGTCCTAAATTTAAAATCAAATCATTCCAAATCAAGCATCAAGCCAAACTTCACCAAAAATACCAAATAAATCCAAAATCCCTTCTCAAGAAAATTAGCCAAGCCAAATGCAAGCCATGAAGCCATTCCCAAGCAATAGGTAAGTCATGTGAGCTTTGCCACATCATCAAGCTATTAGTATTATTAATGCCAAGAGACCAAGCCACTTTCAAGCCTCCTTAAAAAGGTTTTAACCCCTCCCATGAATCACTCTAACCCCATATTAAACCAAATCACTTGGATAGAGACCTTACTAATGATTAAGCTGAATCATCTGATTTCCCTCAGCAGCCAAGCCAGCCTTGGTGGGGGAAACCAGTGAACCCAACCCAAATCTATGATTTAACCCAAATTGGCCCAAAATAGCCCTTCACACATCCTATTTTAATTCCATACCTTTACACACGACCAACCTCAACAACCCCAATTTACTTCACCAAATCCAAGCCCTGACCTCCCTCAGTGGAATGGTGACCTCTACCTGGTCGGCCGACCACCTTGGCTGCCAGAAAAGCCATAGCCAAGTGTTCCCCCATGGCTAAAACTCAAAATTAAACCCATCCAAGCTGTCTCATCCCAATTGGATTTTTGGATATTGTTGGCATCCACATAAGAAATTTAGGACACCCACCAATGGCCCCTGGTGGCCTCTCCTTCCCCCTCTATTTAAACCCACCCTCCATGGCCAAAACAAGAGAGCTTGAAATTTCTTAGGGATACTCTGCCAAATTTCTTTCATAGCTTCCTTAAGACATCTTGAGTTCAACCCAACCATCCCTACCCACTCAAATCCACTACTCGAGCTCAATTTTGGAGTTCAATCCCTAGGCTGAAACAGGACACCTCCAAATACTCCACCAAATCCAAATTAATTGCACCCACACCATCCCCACAGTGAGAGAGGAAGATCCCCCACAAAAGCCCCATCACCAGAGCACCGTAAGGCGGACTTTGATCGGACCCCCAAATTGACTTTGATCGAAATCATATCTAAGCTATTCACCACTGCTCAAGGCTCAATCCCTAGGCTCATGGGACCCTCACGAAGATTTCATAAGCATCTAATTGAGGCTTCCTCTCTTGGACCAAGGTATTGAAACTTAACCCTAAATTGAGCTTCATTTGATTCTCCATGAGTATAGAGTTGATTTAAGGGTTGATTAACCGTATGGATATGTTCTCCTAGGTATGGAGATATGTTCTCCTAGTCAAGATGAGTCTATAGGAACAAACCTCTATTGGTTTGGTTGAGAATCAAGCGAGATATTAGGTCTAGAAGATGGAGAGTTTGCGGGCCTGACTCGTTGGGGATGATGATCATGCGCCATCTGATCGAGCATGTATCACTTGGACTATCCTGATCGCACCGAACGAAGATGCGGTTCGAAAAGGGAGAGCTGAAGCGGACGGTGGCACCCAATCCCGCGGCAACACGCATGTCTTCGACGCGTACGAGGCTGAGTAGGATAAGTAGATAAATAGGATTTTTTTATTATTTAAATAACCGGAACTTCAAAAATCCATAACTTTGTGTATAAAAATCACAAAAATAAAATAAAAATATCTTGTTACTCAGTGAAAAGAGGAGAATAAGGTGGAAAGATTTTCATATCTATTTAATACATATTTTATTTTTAATTAATTAAATGGTGTGTTTCTTATTTTGATTCTTCATTAGCATAGGCATTTCACCATGGCATGGGACCATGGGGTTTTTTATGTCTCTGTTTTTAGGAATCTCCCCTGATTTTTCTAAGGTTAGGGTAGGGGTGTAAACGAATTGAACACGAACGAACAATGCTCATGTTCGTGTTCGGTTTGTATGAAATTAATTTGAAATATAGTTTGTTGGAAATAGGCTCATGTTCGAAATTGTTCATGAAGAGTCTGTTCGTGTTCGGTTCGTTTTTGTTCGAATTGTTTGAATTGTTCGAATTGTTCGAATTGTTCGAATTGTTCGAATTGTTCGAATTGTTCGAATTGTTCGAATTGTTCGAATTGTTCGAATTGTTCGAATTGTTCGAATTGTTTGAATCGTTTGAATCGTTCGAATTCGTAATGTTCGAAATGTTCGAAATGTTCGAAATGTTCGAAATGATACATTTTTTATAAAATATATAAGAATTAAAAATTAATTCTCAAACTACCAAAATAAATAAATAACAAACTTTAAAAAAATAATTCAACATTTATCATTACTCATTACATCCAATTATTCAAGCAAAAAATATCTTACATAAAAATATAAGAAAAAATAATTCTTCTGAAACATTTGAGCAAAAACTTTATTTTCTGGATTCTGAAGCTTCATGTCCCTAAACCTGAGTAAACAATCATTTGTTTCATTAAAATAAAAATCCCAAATAGCACCTAAAGCTTCTAATACTAAAATTTTTACCAACATCTCAACCTACTCACAAACTCACCAGAAAGGTCTGGGCAGCATTTGCACAAGCAAGGGCGTGGCATGCCAATGGATCTCGAGTCTGCAACTAAATGACATGAAATCTTCATAAGCTTATCATCACATTGTTGTTTCATCTCCTGCATGAGAAAATGTAGATGAATATTATAAAATTACAGAAAATTCCCTTCGACAGAAAAGATGTATATACCCCAATACAACAGAACAAATCTAAAGTACACAGACAATAAGCATACCACCCAATTCTTTTGTAGTTACCTATCTAAAACCTCTTTCATATCAAATGAAAAATACAACCTTTTAAACTTTTAAACTTGACTTCACCATTTCATCCATACGAAAAAGGTATGTAGGTTAAAATTGAAAGATGCAAATATATAAAAATTGAGTGGTATGTACGTAAATCTTTCACTTTGTTTTTCTTTAAACATTTCTGCATATCTAAGGTCAATTATGAACAGGATTGTGTCATAAATAAAATTCATGAAGTCATCACAGGAAACAGGGTAGTTAAAAGTAACAAAAATAACATTGATTTCCATGTTCCACATCCTCTAAAAAAGAGATCAATAAGAAACTCTTCCTTTTTTTCTCCTTCCAACAGAAAATATCGAAAACTAACTATGAAAAGCGCCTGCAATTCAAATCCAAAATAAAACCAGATAAATACCCAAAATTTAAAAAAAATGCAAATACAGAACAATAAACATTATCAAATACATAACAATAATAAAAAGGTACGAAAAAAGGTATGTAGGATGACAACAAAAAACATGTGTTCAATCATAGGAAATTGACCATGTGTTCAATCATAGGACAATCGTTTATACCATGCAATTCCAAACCAACAGTGAAATGAAATAACTTTACCATATGTTCAATCATGGAGCATTTAAAGTAATGTTCAACGCAGGTGTTCAAACTCCCACTAACAGATTCTCATTGAACAAAGCAGCGGTTGCACATAAGGAGGACCATCCAAGCTGCAAACACACATTTTTAGTATTCGAGAACCATGTACCATGTACCATGTACCAACAGTTTCATGCTACCAAATTACACTTTGCTACCAAAGCATTATGGTCAAAAAAACCAATTTCCATTCTCATTTAACACCCAAATCTATAAAAATGAAGTGAGAAATTCTCTAACACCCAAAACAATGCCGCTACAGCAAGGTAGAACTGTAGTAGCCAACCATCTCAACACGATTAAAGTTGTTGACCCCATTTCCCTTAGAGATCAATCCTACTTTCAACGGACAATGTTAGCATTCGATATATTAATCCACTTCAACTATCCAACTTGAATATTTCTAATAATTCGAATGAAGATAAAGCAGCAGGTAACAGGTTATAACAAAGCAACTTTATAAATCCATATATCAAAACAATTTTTGCATTTACACGGGAATAGGTTATAGAAGCAGGTAAATTTCTTCCAATCCATTAAAAACGAACAAAGAACTAACAACAACGTGAAGAGCTGCATATGGCAGAGATGCTTCGATAAAAAAAAGGAAGCAACAGGTTATTCGAACCCCCATAGCTGTAGAAGCAGCGGACTTTTGCATCAGTGGACTTTGTATTTGAAGTCTAAAATTAAGTTTCATAACCAGATCAACAAAACAGCCATTAGAGCCAACTGTCAATATGAACACATATCAATGCATCACCATCATAACACCAGATCAAATATTCCTTGTTAGAAACTTCAGATTGCCAGGGATGAATATGCGAGATGAAAGTAATGCTTCTATGCTAAACACCATTAGATCCGCAGATAATCACTTAGAAAATACGTAGTCCAAACATACCACAAGATCCATAAGATTTCCCATCAAACTCCATAAAAGACCTACATGCCCTCATACAGAAATATCAGAAACTTCAAAACTTAGGTTTCACACAAAAAATTTAAATAAACCGAAAAAAATTTCTAAAAACTTAAGCTAAGACGCAAACCTGATTACCTGAAGATAAATATGAAATATTACAGAAAACCAAACAAGAATATCGAGCAACCAAGCAAGAATACCGAGCAACCGAAGTACCGAACCCCGAAGCAAGAATACCGGGTCGATCCAACGCCGAATCACCGAGGAAAAAAACCTTTTATCAAAGAAAAATAGAAGTAGAGATTAGAGAACAAACACAAAAAATCAACTCCAAGCTCTCGCCGAGACAAAGATTTTTTCGCGATTTTGAGAAAAGTTCTCACCGAGAGAAGCTTTTCGCGATTTTAATAGAAGAAGATGGTTCTCGATCTTGAGAGAAGGAGCAGCCCGAGGAGAAAGATCAGCTGCGGTCTCGTGCTTCCGTGAGAGGAGAGCGGCGTGAGAGGTGAAAAAACGAACGGGGGTTAGCACTTCCTCTCTTTCATTTCCTTTATATATTATAATATAAAAATAAAAATATAAGAGCGGCGTGGCCGCGTGAGAGGTGAAAACAGGGGGTTAGGGTTCCTCTCTTTCATTTCCTTTATATATTATAATATAAAAATAATAATATAATATATTATAATAATTATATACTTATATTATATAAATTATAATAATTATATATCTTATATTATATAAATATATAATATCTATATATTTATAGCCTAGATAGTATGTAAAAGTGTTATTATTAATAATTTATTTTACATTATAATTTACAGGTTTTAAATTTTAAAATATATTAATTTTTTTGAGTATATAATTATTTTAAAAATATCATAAATTATATATTTTTTTTTATTTAATTTTTTCTTATTTCGAACAATAACGATTCGAACACGAACGAACGCATCACTATTCATGTTTGGTTCGTTTAGCAAACCGAAAGAAAAAAGTTGTTCGTGTTCGTCTCGTTTGCTTATCGAACGAATCGAACACGAACGCTCTAGTGAATCAAACACGAACTGTTCGCGAACAACGAGCTTTTTTGACAGCCCTAGGTTAGGGGGCATCTCTAACTAGAGATATTTAATTTTCAAGTTAATAGTCTCTATTTTAGTATAAAAATTATAATAATTAAAATACTCATCAGATAAATACAAAACTTATTTTGGTAGGTTCATTGTGGTCAGAAGAGCCTAGAAAATATATAAATTTGGTTTAACTCATTTAAAATAATCCTAATTATCACCAACCCTAAAAATAAAGAGAAAACTAATTTGGAGTAATTATAAATGTAAATGACATGAAAATCTTTCTCCACTGTAACTTAATTTTAGAGGAACTCCCTATAAAAATTTCAAGTTAATTGGAGTTAATTTGATCATTCGAATGGATTAATCAAGTCAAGAAATGAATTTTTAAGATAAAATGACATTTTTGATTTTAAAATAATCATAATAATTAAAATATAATTCAAAAAATCACCAAATTGATTTTGGGAGTTCCTTATGACTAGAGGAACCTATGAAAAATAAAATTGGAATTAAAAGGAACACTTCATGTTTAAGCTACTTTTGAGTATTTAAATGAATAAACTTAATTGAAAATCATAAAAATCATAAAATTTTGAGAACACCTTAAAATATCACATTTGATATCCTAATCATGCAAAACCAATTAAAATAATTTTCCAAATTTTCTAAGTCAACATATTAATTTTAAAAGGCTTAAAATGATTTTTTCTAATTTTTCACTAAAATAATTTTAATAATTAAAATAAAAATCACAAAAATAGAAAAACTTGCTTCTTTGGGTTTTCTAGGCTCAAAGAGATATAAGAAAAATATAAAACTTAATTTTCCATTTAAATATTATTTTATATTTAATTAATACTCAAAAGAAACAAATAATTTTAATAATTAAATTAATTTTTTAAAAACCATGAAAATTGGTCCAAGTGGTCCTCTAACCTAGGTGAACCTCCAATAATTTTGTTAAGGATAGAAGTTTTATTTTGATTGAGTTATTAAATTTTCATTGAAAATCCCTATTTTTGCATTAAAAATAATTATAAAATTAAATAAATTCAGAAAAATTATATTTTCTCCTTTGATGTTTTAATTAACCCATGAGTGAGGTACATAAAATTTTCAAGTCATTTGAGTCTAATTTAATGAATTATGGGGTGTTAAGGCCTTTAGGGCAAAAGGGTAATTTTGGAATTTAAGGCTTAACTAATATTTAGGTTTAACCAAAGGGCTAAAAGGGGAACAAATGATCTTAATTGATATGTTTTGATGATTGGAATATATAAGGGGTAAGTGGTAGAAACCAATTCCATTTTGGTCTTATAAAGGATAAATTTGTAATTTCTTAAAAATTAATGAAATTTGGAAGAGTCTTTAAATAAGGAGATACTAAGGTAAGGGGCTTTATTTTGGAAGATCATAACTCACTAATTTTAAGCCCAAATTAATGGTTTTAAAATGATTTATAATTCCTTATAAGGATTAAGAATATAAATATTGAAAACCTTTTTTCTTAAAATTACAAATCTACTCATTTAATCTTAAGGGCTTAGTAGTGAACTAGGTTTAATCAAAATTTTGTCTAATGAGGTTTAGAAAATAACTTATAAACAATTTAAAACCTTTTAAAATATTGCAAGCCCATTCTTTAAAAATCAAATTAATTAAATTCCTTAATTGAGTTGAGTTGCCCCCAAGGGTCTTTATCCATATAATTCATAAGTGAGATATCAAGTGAAAATTACTCCACTTAAGGGATAATTAAGACATCAAATGCATTAAGCATAAGGGTATTAATTGGATGACCTATATAGAAAATATGATAAAACCATAATGAACTCAAGATAACTCTGAGGACCATGAAATGTCTAAGGTATAACCCAAAACTTCTTCATGATCCTTTGGAAATCTTGAAGGACGTGTGAGCTTATCATAATTTGCCTAATGGAATCATGCTTAAAATTTAAATACATCAACATAAAACATAGGATTTGGTAAGCACATTTTAATTTAGTACTTCCTACTTTTTTATAAAGCATGCTTTAATTTCTGCAAATTTATATATGTGTGTGCTTTGCAAGTACTGAAGTTTCAGGTGGAGGAACGAGAAGACTCGTTAGGTACTTTTTTATAGTTTACAATACTTTCTTTTCTTGTAATTTCTACACTGTACTTTTATGCTTACAAATTTACGTGTTAAACAACGTTGTCACCCGGCATGAAACCTAAAATCTTTAGGATAGCCACAAAACTGAAACCAAAATCAAAACTAAAATCAACCAAAATAAAATTCACCGCCACAACGTTTAAAATATAAGACAACTCAAACTTTAATCACAAACATCACAAAACAACAGTTGCAACTAAATTTAGACGTCTCTATCAGATGATCGGGAATCCCTCAAAGGAGGTAACTTACTGTTGCTAACGAGATTTCCCACGGTCTAAATGAAAATATGGAATTCATTAAATTGAGTTTAGTGAATTCATTTGGACTAAATGAATCAGATAGAAAATAGTGGTACCGGAACGAGGGAACCGTAGGATCCTAATCGGTGTCACTCTAATCAACTTTAATATGTCACATAATATTTAAATGAACATAACCAAAGGGACATCTGATTTGACATCATAACTCAACACATTAGAAAACTTAAACTTGCTACAATGAGGAGCTTGAAGATAGCATCGTGGGCAGCATGACCATCTTCAGCAACAAAACATGTCTTCATCAGCTAAACCATCCCTTAGAATTAAATAACAAATCCATAGGAATTTGAGATTTTTTGCTTATGCAACATAAATCCTCAATTTATCTTTAGGCCTTTGTATAGCTCTGCTATACAATTTAAGCCCTAACCTGCTTTAGGATTCCGAGACCCAAACTCTCACATCTTCCAGGCTATTAGTGTGATCGTCTCACACTAATATAAGCCCTAATTAATAAAATTGGCAGGATGAAACATTCAATAATTCTAATCTCTAAAATTGAATTCAAACCATAGGATAGCTTGGAAAGTCACCGAAGTGCTCCTTCGGATCTATGACATCCTTTTGTTCTTCCTCCTTTGGATTCTACAAAAAATGTTCCAAACTTGAGTTATTCCCATTCCACACCTCTTTGTCCTATTTTGTTAAAAATTCCTAATCCTTTGGCCTCTTTTAAGATAATTTTCTCTGATTTTTATCAAGAGTTTTCTTCGGTGACTTCGGTTATCTAAGATGTAATTAACTATAGAGGCTTGCCCTTTTAGAAAACATTTCTGAACCCATCTTAATATAAACCCTATTTAATTCTTTGTCTTAAATAGGGTAAATTTTTGGCTTATAAATAAAATAATTTTTTCGCAAACCAAACGGATGTCATATGTTTCTTAGTTTATTTGATCGAGCCTCATCTTCAAGTCTTGTGTTTACCTTTCTGGGTAAATATATAACTTGAGGTGTAGCACTCTTTGATTTAAACTATGAAAGATATGAAATCAATTTGATTTTATATTTTTCTTAATATATATATATATATGAAAGAGTATATATATAAGCAACTCGTGGCTCCCCTACGCGTTAAAACTCAAAAAGGTTACAAAATAAGGGAGGGATAGTGGATCCCCAGCTAAAAAGCAAAAATATATTATAGTCCTAGGGGTTCCAAAATCCACAGTACAACGTAACGCAAAAAAATAAGGAAAAATGAAAAGGTATATCAAAACTAAAAAACAAGTGACCCAAAAAAGAAAAGCTTCAAGCAGCTTCAACCAATCCTTTCCTGCGCAAAAGAAAAAATTACACCGTCTGGAAGTCGTTGCAATAAATGCCTTAGAAATGACGACCTGCAGCCAAAAAAGCCTCACAGATTGCCTCAACAGCATCAGCAAAATAACAACAAAGATTAGAAGGAGGTCAAACCGAAAAATCATAAAACCCATAAATAAGAGTTAGTCTTGAGATAATGCTTCCAGCAGCCATAGTGGAACTAACCAAAAAATTACATACGGCAAAAATTCTAATCCACTCATAAGAAACACTCCATAAACAAAACCAAAACACTAAATATCTAGATGATGGTAAAAATGTAAAATGAAGAAAACATCCCCCAGGAAGAGCTAATCCACGCCATATCCAAATAGCCTTATCCAATTGTGCTTCCAGAAACATAGCCAAAACTAAATAAGGAGGTGGTGGTATAAATGTAAAGCTAAGACTGCATCCCCCAAGAAGTCCAAAAATCCTTAGCCAAATCCACACCATATCCACACAACCATAAAGAAAATTGCTTCCAGAAACATAGTCATAACCAATAACTAAATATAGAAATGTTGGTATAAATTTAAAACATTGAAAACATCCCCTAAGAATAACTAAACCATATCCAAATAGCCTTATTCAATTGTGCTTCCAAAAAACTAGCCAAAACCAAATAACGAGTTGGTGGTATAAATGTAAAACATTGAATGCATCCCCCAGGAAGTCTAGCCAAACCAAAAATAATATTGAAAGGAAAATGTCATAGAAAGAATAGTTAAAAAACACTATTCCTTCCCATAAAAAAAATCAATTTCAAAGTCAGGCATTAACATCTAAGGTAAGGAAAATCAAGCAGATCACCATTCAAAAGAGTGCGAAGATGCGACATGGGTAAAGTGCCATAGCTAACAATAATAGAATTCCTGACCAAACGAGCTAACCAATTAGCGGGAGAGTTGCCTTCTCTGTAGATGAAAGACAAATGAAAAACTAAATTGTATCAATGTATACAATCTCAAATTCGATTCATACTAGCAAGCAAATCCCATCAAGGCATAGCGATATTGTAGAACTTATCTATAAGTGTTTGTTAATCCGTTTTAAAAATGATTTTAGTAAATTTAAGATGAGCCCCAACCTAAACAGCTAAAAGAAAAGCCTAACTTTCAGCCTCCAAAAGAGAGGCGGCACAAATCAGAGAAGCAAAATAATAAAGACACTGCCCAAAATGATTCTGAAGGATCCCACCCGCACCAGCCACGTTGGAGATCCAATTGCCATCCATATTAAATTTAACCCAGTTCGTAGGTGGGAGTTATCATCTGAAGATGGTTATCCTACCCACTTTAGATTGTGTAATATCACCCGACAAAGATAAAGAACGGCAGGATCGTTTGAAATGAGCCAAAATTTTATAGACAGTAATATAAGGAGCCAACAAATTTTTACCACACTTAGCTTCATTCCTCGCCACCCAAATGAACCAAAGAAAAATAAGGGGAAGCCAACGCAAATTTTTATCCATAAAAATAGCAATTTCCCAAGTATAAAGATAATCTTCAATAGAAGAAGACGTAGGCCATTTTATCTTGAAATGGTTACTCAACATATTCCAAATATCAACAGCAAAAGGACAAAGAAAAAATAGATGCACAACCGTTTTGGAGTCCTTTTTACCAAAAAAAATGTTGAGACACCCTTTTTAAACCTTTAAGCTTCAAAATATCATCTAAAGGAAAAAAATTAAGATAAAATCTCCATAAGAAAAAAGAAATAGAATGAGAAATAAGCTTGTGCCAAATAGCTTGACTCCACCTCCAATCACAATAAGGATAGATATTAGTATAAAGCATTTTGGTGGGGGATAAGCCAACAATAGTTTTCCATAGGGGAGTGTCCTTCATAGTATTCATTATGGGAAGTTTAGCAATCTTAGTCACCTCATGCGCAATTAAGTTTATTGACATCCCAATTACCCTGAAGCCAAAGATCTAAAATGATTAAATCAGGCGAGGTACCTTGCCTCATCATAAGATTGTCACCCAGCCCCCATTGATCATGCCAAATTTACCCTCACCAATGTCCTAAAAAATAAAATTACGGGCCAACGTTCTCGCTTTAAGAATAGCTTTCAAAATTCTAGAATCACCAGCCTTCCATTGAACAACAGATGGATGATGGTAAGAGCAATATTTATGATAGAGGAATTTAGCCCATAAGGAATCATTGGAGTGAAATTTAAGTCAAAGCTTGCACATATTAATACTGGAGATTTGATTAAGACTTTTGAGCCCTAACCCTCCAGAAAAGATAGGCTTGTAAACTCTATGAAAAGAAGTCCAATGCTTATTAGAATAACAACCCAACTAGAGAAACTAATTGAAAAGTCTCTCAAGAGGAAGTTGAGTGCTCTTCTTGAGATTAAGAGTTTGCAAGGTGTACAAAGGAAAACTAAATAAAACACTTTTAGGCAATGTGATGCAACCCCGATTAGAGAGAAAGATATTCCTCCAATCATCAATTTTATTTTTGATCCTTTCGACCACCTCATCTAATTGGGTTTGCCTATGATGCCCTCTCAAAAGGTTGACCCCAAGATAATTAATAGGAAGGGAGGCGGAGTGAAAGCCAGAAAAAGAGATAGCCCAAGAGGCAATAGAGCTTTTAACATTCTTCCTAAAGAAAAAATTACATTTTTCTTTGTTAAACCGTAACCGAGAAGCTTGTTGAAATTCCTCAAGAACCCTCATTAACACCTTGATGGTAGATTTACTGGCATTAGAGAAAAGGATAGGATCATCCACATAAACAAGATGACTAACAAGAATCGTGGACTTATGACTGTAGTGAGTGTACGACTTGTTAAACTACATATTGTTGAAAAGGCGAGAGAAGTAATCAAATGCAATGATGAAAATGATAGGGGATAAGGGATCCCCTTGCTTGATGCCTCTCCGGGCAGAGAAGAAACCGTAAGATTTGTCATTCACCATCACACTGTAGTGATTATTCTGAAGCCACTGTTGAATTAAGGAGATGAAATTATCGTGAAAACCACGAGCATGAAAAATGTTAATGATAAATTCCTAACTAATATAGTCAAAGGCCTTTTTAATATCAAGCTTTAAGATCATATTACCGCCCCGGCATTTTTTATTAAGATCTTCAATAAGCTCTTAAGCAAGTAATATGTTATCAGTGATTTCCCGTCCCCTAACAAAAGCAGACTGATGAGAGGAGATGATCTTAGGTAACATAGGCTGAAGTCTAAAAAGCATCAATTTACTTAAAATTTTGGAAATGACATAGGTGAGGGAAAATAGGATGAAATTTATCCCAACTGGACTTATCATTACTCATAAGGATGAGCACAATCATGGAAGAAGTGAAATACTTCCCAGGAGCTTCCCCCCAAAAGAAACTTTGAACAGCAAGGATGACTTCTTTCTTGATAAGATCCCAACAAGAAAAATAAAAAGAAGAGGTAAATCCATCCTGACCCGAAGCTTTGTTGGCATTAATGTCCTTCAAAGCCAATAAAATTTCCTGCTTAGTGGGGACCTCACAAAGGGAGAAGGAGGATTCATGCTCATCTTAAAAAAGAGTAGTGTTGACCGGAGAAACCTGAGTGGTGGTCATAAGGAGATCCATGAAATAATCAACAGCGCTTTGACCAATATCCTTATCCTGAGTATAACAAGACCCAGAAGGGGAACGAATCTTAAAGATAGTATTAATGTTCTTCCTATGCTTAATGGAGGCATGAAAGTATTTTGTATTACGGTCCGCAGAGGAAAAGATGATATCATTAGCTTTCTACTAAAGAAAACTTTTCTCCAAAGAAATAGCTTCAAAAAGTTTAGAGTGGGTAGTGGCTAAATCATCGACATGTTGAGTAGAACAAATAACTTGTTCCTCAAGCTTGTCAACTTGAGCTTGAGCCTCCTTAACCTTCTTGTGAACATTACCCATTACCAAAAACATTTAAATTCTTAAATTCCACTTACATAAATGCGCAACAACCTTTTTATGAAGCTGCCACAGGTTGAACCAAGGATTACCAACACAATCAGCATTCCAAGCTTGTTGCCCAAGATTTAAAAAAGTCTCATGAGTGGTCCAGATGTTAAGGAATTTAAAATGATAGGTGGAAGGCTTAACAGTGAATGCAAGGGATAATAAGATGGGATTATGATCAGAGGTAGCATGATTTAAATGGCTAACTTTAGCGACATGAAAGTGATTAAGAAAATATTGATTGCTAAGAAAACGATCAAGCCTCTAAGCAAGTGATCCCCGCCTCCAAGTAAAGGGTGGACCAGTAAAACCCAGATCAAATAACCCAGCCTCATTAATTTTATCACAAAAATGATTGATACGCGAAGAGTTACATCTCCCCCCTCCTCTTCTTTCAGAAGGCTTCATAATCATATTAAAATCTCCCCCCACCAACCAATTATCAGTAATAGTGCCCCACATCATAGACAGTTTCTGCCACAGATAGTATTTATCTTGGAGAAGAGAGCTAGCATAAATAAAAGTGGCCCAAGCAGAATAGATATCATGCTTAAAATGAAGCAATTCAAATTGCTCATCATCCTCAAGAATCGTGACATCAATATATTTATGTAAATTAAATACATTTCCGAAGCTGGCGATGGGATTTCTATTTTGGTAGCCGCAGCTTCCAACGGGCAGCTCTCCAACCCAACAAAATAGTGCTGACAGTATGTGATATGATAATTTAAGTCTTAAGTGGATGTCACGTGGATAAGTAGAGAAATAAGGTATTTTTTATTTAAATAAATACATAAACTTTAAAAATACATATCTTGGTGTAGAAAAATCATCTTGGTGTAACTTTAAAAATACATATCTTGGTGTAGAAAAATCATAAAAATAAAATAAAAATACCCCTAAACTCAAAAAATAGAGACAAACCAAGAAAAAATAAAATTTTAAAAAAATAGAAATTGTATCCGTAATGACCAACTTACACTTCTTCCGATGGCATGCTTCACCCATTTCTTTCTTGGGTAAGTACGGTCAACTCTTTTGGACTTTAGGACCTTCTATTAAACCACCTTTGAACAGGGAGGTTTAGGAGGCCGTTAAGGACTTTTTAATCTTTTTGTGTGGTTGGACCCTCAATAGGTGTTTTGGTGGACTAATTCTGCATGGGCACTGTGTGCCCTAAAATCGGTCCCGCACTGCATCTTAAACTTCACTTTCCCCTTCGAGCTTGATTTGCTCTATTACAAATTAAATCGGGTTATGTCGTGTTGCGCTTGCTTTTTTTTATTTAATTAAGTAAATCCTTCTACTTTTAAACTAATTTTACTAAATTTAAAACCCTTACAAATTAAAAATGAAACAAAAATTTGCTCAGTCCATGGATCGACCTTTGTTAACTCTTAGTGTTCTCACTAGAATTACAATGTATTTGCCAAATAACTAACCCTAGAGCTTTCTTTTTGAAGTTGCTGCAATGAAGTTCCCAACGCTCACCTTTTCCTACAATTTTCCAACAAGCCACGATGCTCGCAATGTCGCTCCTACTATAAATTTTGGAGCCGGATTTGACAAACTTGAAGTCGTACTTAGAAAAGCCTCATTCGTTGTAATGAAGGTTTTCGCTCCGAAAGTTCAGGAGCCCTCTATTGAATTTAACCTGAACTGTCCCTAGGAATTCCCTTCTTGCAAGAAGGTGAAAACTACTACTCCCCTAGCACATGCCAAGTCTGTTGTCCCCTTTTCTACTAAAGGAAAGGAGATTATGATCCTAGAAGATGAAACTGAGGAATTTACCATCCCTCTGTCAGTGTTTGAGACTGGTTTGAGTTCAAAGCCTGCACCATTGACTTGATCACAGAGAAAGAACCGCAGTTGAAAAGCTCGGAGGGTAGCTAAGGCCCAAATCTCATAAAGAGTACCAGATGACAAGTTTCCTCAAGAGGAGGGATTTGAGTTACATAAGACCTCTCCACTCCTGGAAGGGAGTAGGTTCCACCCGTTGATAAATACTAATGGATATGAGAGCATTCAAGAAATCATTGATACTTTACCGACATTTCACGGTCAGAGTGAGGAGAGGGAGAAGCCCACTCCTATCACTAAAGTCCACACAGTGTTTCAAAGATTGGCCACTAAGGAAGGATGTTCAGTGGTTGAATTACTTAAGTAAATGGGAAGTGTGGTATCCTCCCAAATGAAGAAAGAAATTCTTAAGGATGTCAGGAATGGTCAACGAAATTTTTACCAACACATATTCTCGTCAGATTCCGTCTGGGAAGCCGAATTGACGCTATCGTTACTACTACAGATTTTGTTACCTCTGCCATTCTAAGGTTTGCAGGATGTCGATCGATTAAGTCACGTTTGGGTCCGAGGATTCAACCAATTGTTACCCATAAGAATGTCTCGAAGAGGGAAAACATGAAGAAATTACCCGATATTATGTATGGTTCGCACAGTGGGGGCATACTTCTCTCCGACATGTCGATGCCTCTGTTGAGATATCTTGTCTCAAGACATCATTGTCGAGAAAGAAAGTGTGGGTACCCAAAGTTGCCATACCAATATTGTCTAGTGCACCCGCAGGACAGGATAGTGGAATGAAGCAAAAGTTTGAAATATCTACTATAGAATTTGATAAATAAGTGAAGGATGTTCAGGAAAATCCTCCAGATCTTAAGACAATTCAGGAGGCAATGATTGAAGGAAAATTCAAAAAGCTGAGGGCTGAGATCTCCGAGCTAGCTAAAGAACATGGTGTAACCATTAATGATGATGAGGAGGATTTTGATTTCAATGATTATTTGGATCAAGACATCGTGGATATTCATGTCATCGAGACTAGAGTCGCTTTGTCAGCGTGTGATACCCAACCTCTCGTCAAAGGGAACGCCGCGGATGATTCGCGCAGGCCTATTTTCTTAAGGGATGAACAGATCAGTCAAATGGAAAATTGGATGGATGAGATGGCTTCCACCATGGCCGCCATGGCTACAGTTAATGGGCAATTCCAGTCACAGTAGGTAGCTTCTCCAGGGGTTAACCAGCCTGAAATAATCCATATTACTTATGAAAGAAGAGAATTTTCTTATGCTAATGGAGAGGATCAGCAAAACAAAGATTCCTCAGCAAATGTCATGCCTGAGAAGGATACTAAAAAATTAGTCAAACAACAAGTTTGAGAGGCCTTAGCCCAATCTAAGGGTGGTGCTTTAATTTCAAGGGGTAGACCTTACCCAAAAGAGTTTGATGTCGTACCATACCCTAAGGGTTTTGTGTCACCAGACTTCAAGATATTCGACAGGATTGGGAATCCCAAGCAACATCTAGCACATTTCCGAGCCAGTTGTGGAAACACAGGAGATAATGAAGCCTTACTCTTCAGACAGCTCGTCAGTAGCCTGTCAGGAATTGCTTTTGATTAGTATGCAAAGTTACCCAATGGATCAGTGAAGACCTTTGTCGAGTTAGAACAGATGTTTATAAAGAGATTTGTTGGAGCACGACAGCATGGTTCTATTGGAGATCTCATAGTGGAGAAGCAAAGACACAATGAGACTCTAGTGGATTATATCTTGAGGTGGAGAAACCTTAGCATGAAGTGTGAACCTCAACTACAGAAAAAACATGCGATTGAGATTTTAGTCAAAAGTACACATGGGTTAGTAACTTTCATGCTCAAGGTACTCACCATCAAATCCTTCGAGAAATTGTTAAGCAAAGCCAACAGTTTACAAGAAGAAGTTAAACATATGGATTCTCAAGAGAAAACAGATAAATCTAGGACAATCAGAGCATTTGAGAAAAGGTCCGGGATAGTGGCAGGGGTGGGTGAGGGGAAGAAGGCAGCAAATAAAGATACAAGCGGGGAATTCTTATCAAAGTTCCAAGAAACCATTACAGCATGCTCAGCAGCAAACACGAAAGTATGGACAGTCTAGCCAACAGTCATACCAGGGAGGACTGTACCGAGTAGAAGGTAAAACAGGTCTGACTCTTTCAGAATGAAGGAAAAGTGTATTCTTTCAAAGATGAGGTTGTGTCAAAGATGTTCAAAAATTTAATGAAAAAGCCAAAGTTCAGATTGTCAGAACCAAAGAAGCCTGAAGAGGTTGATAAGAAAGAATATCCCAATTTTTGCCCCTACCACAGGATGTTGGAACATACAATAGAGGGTTGCTTTATTTTTAAGGATTGGCTGGAGAGGAATTACAAAGAAGCAAATATAACAATCCTAAAGGAATATTTGAAAGAGCCTGAAAAGGGTTCTGTAAATATGATTTCGGCCGAGTCAATTGTCCCAATAGATCCATATGCAGAAAAAGACGGATGGAGCACAGTTTGGAGCAAGTCATTCAAGAAAATACTGGGTCAGATTCAGACCGCTTCAGTTCAAGTGGTCATTCAGAGTCTACAACCTGCTCGGCCCAAGTTGGAGATTTTGCCAGAAAAGTCACCTCAACCGGAAGAGGAAAAAAAAAGAGCAACGTCGTGAAGATCAATAGCACAGGGGGTAGGATAGGAGCTGCCTCTATTAGATTGGTTGTCTCGGATTCAGGGAAGAAAATCCTCAAACCCTTGACCATGTATGATTATATTTTTCCCCACCGGGGTATTATGAATATAATGATTATGATTTTGGCTACGTTTTGGTTGTTTCTAATAATAACGTAACTGACTTTATTTGATCTAACTCCGATCTCAATCTTCAAACTGATCCTCAAATCGTACTTGAGTCTGATAAAATCATTAATGAGAATGAAGAAGACATCGACAATATCAGTTACGATAGTACTGAGAGTGAGGAGCCAGTCCTCGAGTGCCACGCTGTACCGCTTGCTATCAACTTGGATCTCTCCAATGAAGAAGGAATACCAGAAATGTTGCCTACAACATCTCAGGAAGAAGAAATTTTAAAAGTGAATCTAAGGAGCGGGAAAGTATTACCCTTGAGGTCAGCTCCGGTTGATAAAGGAAACCAAATAGTCACTCAAGAAGAGCTACCTCCACCTCCGCCAGTGGAAGAGTGATATACCAAAAATATATGTATTTTTAGACCCAATGTATTTTTAGACCCATTACACCAAAAATACATTCATTTTTTAGACCCATATTTATACTCATTTTTAGTGATATTGCACTTGAATGGAAGATATTTTTAGTTGTTGAATTTTAGGGTTGAATTTTAGGACTTGAAGCAAAAAGGAAGCAAAAAGCATGAAATTTGGAGCAAAAATGAAGAAGTTGAAAATTTGTTCAACTCCGACAGTTTTTTACTTTAAGAAATGGATAGTGAAGTTCAGAATCATTAAAGGCTATCCAGATATAGTAATCCTCATATAAAAAAGGGAAAAAGAAAAAGAAAAGAAAAGAAAAAGGATTGAAAATGATCCTGAAAAGAAAAGAAAAGAAAAGAAAAAGGATTGAAAATGATCCTGAAAAGAAATGTGGAGATAATGTGGGGAGAAGCTTGAGGAGATGCCTAATTAAAAATTGGCTTCACTTGAATCAACTAAAACAAGAATACTTGACTACATTTTCTAAACTTATATTTGAGTATTAACTTATTTAATAGTAAAATTTCATGAAGTTCTTTTTCATATGAATGAAGTTCTTTTTCATATGAATACTCTAAGTGGCTTTAATATGACAATTTGTAATTTTTCTTGAAAAGAATAGAGAATCAGAAATCTTAGACTGAATTATTGGATATTCTTATACCTTTAGTATTAACTGAAGTTGTTTTGAATTTTTTTTAAGTTATAATATTATGTTCAGTGGACTAAAATATGAAAATCTAGAAGTTAAATTCTTTAACATAAGTCATATTTTTAGTAGTAAATGAGTTACTTGAGGACAAGTAACATGTAAGTTTGGGAGATTTTGACACACCAAAAATATATGTATTTTTAGACCCATATTTTATACTCATTTTTTGTGATATTGCACTTTAATGGAAGTTATTTTTCATATTTTCTTGCAGGTTGTTGAATTTTAGAGCTTGAAGCAAAAATGAAGCAAACAGGATGAAATTTGAAGTAAAAATGAAGAAGTTGAAAATTTATTCAGCGCTGATGGTGTCGTTTAACAGAGAGCAGCGAATTAAATTGCAGACCATTGTCGCCGATGGCGCCAGTGTCAATTCAAACCCTGTTTCTAGAAAATTCAACAAATTTAGATGCTTTTTGAAGAGTTTTTGGATGCACCTATTGGAGAACCCACTCTAGGCTCTATTTGGAGCCAAAATTGATCAAAAAATTCACTCCTTTTTTCATCATTTCTTGCCTCAATTCAATCTCTTACACACCATGCACTTTTCCATCTTCATTCCACCACCATTTTGGAGTCTATTAGTGATTTTTCTTTAAGAATTTAGAGTTTTTGTGTTGATATTAAGTGTGAATTCTTCTCTAAGAGTGTTGGAGAAGGAGAAAAGTGAGAGATTTCTTCTTCCTACATTTCCTAGGAAAGGCTGCAAGGGATTTGCTATGAGAAAGAGTTTCAAATAAGTGTTGTTTGTTTATTAGTATTGTATGAACTTTCTTTTATATATATTTACTTTTTGATCTAGCCAATTGAATTTTTAAAATTTGTTGTGAAACATATAATCCGGAAAATGGAGTATGAGTTCTACAATAGAGTGAGGATCACATTTGATTCCATGAAGGTGAATTTCATTCATGGGATTAAGTGCAAATAATTAGGGAAATATACATTATTGGCTGTAAAATTGGAGATTTTAGGGTGACAGACTAAAATCTCCAATTCGGTCTTAGTGTTTAAAGAATTAAAGCGAGAGTTAGCCTTCAGGTGAAGAGAAGTGGGAGCTATGGAGTGGGAGCCAGTATCCTCTCAGCCTAGCCACGGATTTAGGGGCTAAACCTGGGATTAGCCCATAATTTTTTATAAAACTGTATCAGTTTATAACACTGTATCAGGGTAGAGAATTAAAACTGCTCCTATTTGACACAATACATATTAAAACCATTTATCTCATCTCATTTTACCAAAATCTCATTGTAGTAGGAAATATGTTTTTTTCACATAAGAAATCTTCATCACTTAAACATAGTTACATAGTTTAATAGTTTAGTAGTTATTGTTTAAATTTTGCACTACAGTTTTGCTAGTAGTTAAATAATTTAGTTCTGATAATATCTCAACATTTGAAATTAGTGACAGTATTTTTGTTTTAATTTCTGTAAATTTTCTAGTTAATTCATCATTTTAAATTTAAATCTTCCCCGTTGGATTGATATTTGGGGCTTAAATAGAAAGTTATTTATTACTTGATAACGATACATATACTTGCAATATACTTGCATATATACTTGCATAGAATCCCAACATAAATTGCTTAAATTTCTTATTCATAAACTATTGCATCATGCTTTTGGTACCGTTACATAGCGAAGTCAACTTTATATATTTTGCACAACTATATTTTCTCGGGATCAAGTTTAACGGTAAATTAAATAGATTTTGTAAATTAGGAAATTTAGAGATAATATAACTATAAAAAAATTAATAAAAATATTAAATTAAAAAATAAAAAATATCCAAAATCCAAAAAGAAATATATTTTTATTTAAAGTTATTTTTAAGAAAATTTTTCTTTGCTTATTATATTTGTTTATGCAAAATATTGGATCTAAAGGTTTAGTACCTTATGATTCAGAATTGGAATGTACTATTAAAAAAATTCAAAAACAACAAAAAAAATTAAAAATTTAAATGAAATGGCGAATAACTTAGATAATCAAATAAATGAATATCGATAAAGACCTTTAAAAGATTATGCTAATCCAACAGCAGATGAACTTCACTTGACTATTCAAAATTCTGATGTTGCTACTAATTCATTTGAAATTAAACATACTATTATCCAAATGGTACAAAATAATCAGTTTGGAGGAACACCTACTGAAGATCCTAACTTACATTTTGCTAGTCTTCTTGAAATTTGTGCTACTTTTAAATATGTTTTAAATATGACGAATATGACGGAGTGTCTAATGATGTTGTTAGACTTAGAATTTTTTCTTTTCTATTAAGGGAAAAAGATAAAGCTTGGTTAAATTCATTAGCACCTGGATCTATCAGAACTTGGGGAGAACTATCAAAAAATTTCTTGGCTAAATATTTCCACCCTCGAAAACTGCTAAGCTTAGAAATGATATTACATCTTTTTGTAAGTTTGAAGGGGAATCGAATATAAAGCTTGGGAAAGATTTAAAGATATTCTTAGTAAATATCCACACCATACTTTACCAGATTGGTTAATAATTCAAACATTTTACAATGGAGTAGTAGGATCACTTAGATATTTTATAGATGTTGCTGAAGGTGGATCACTAATGTCAAAACATTTTGATGAAGCATACTCTTTAATTGAAGAAATGGCTAATGATAATTTTGATAATTTTTAATGACCCTCTGAAAGGGTAAATCCTAAGAGAGTAGCTAGTATTCATGACTCTGATGCAATTTCTATTTTGGCATCTCAAATTGCTGCTATTATCTCAAATTGCATTTTGGCATCTCAAATTGCTGCTATTTTGAAAAGATTGAACAAATTGGAGTGAACTATTATCAAATACCCCAAGTATTAGAGGAAAATTCAATAGGACAGATAATTGATACTCAATCATCTTATGAAACTTTGAATGCTATAAGTAATCAAAATAACAATCCCTATTCTCAATCCCTATTCAATCCCTATTCTAACTATTACAACCCTGGATGGAAAAATCACCCTAATTTTTGTTGGAATAATTATAACAATTTCGTGAATCCCTCCAAAAATTTGAATAACCAAGGAAATCTTAATTATCGACATTTTTATCCTCCTGAATTTAACTCTAACCTTAACCCACAAGTTAAGGGAAAGAAGTTGATAATGGAAGAAGTAATGTTTAATATGGGAAATTAAATACAAAATTAAGAGGTTGCTATTAGAAATATTGAAAATCAATTAGGACATATTGCTACTGCACTTAGTAACCGAATTTCAGTAATTCTTTCGAGTACTATGGAAGTTAATCAAAAAGATCAGAATAAGGAGCAAATTAAAGCTATTAAATTATGAAGTGGAAAGGAAGTTGAAATAAGAATTCAAAGAGAAACTGAAGTTGATGAAGAGAAGGAAGAAATGGAAAATGACCACAATGAAAATGAACAAACATAAGTTCCCTTAGAAAAACCATTACCTCTATTTCCTTAAAGACTGAAGTAGAAGAATAAAGATAAATAATTTACAAAATTTTTGGAAATCCTTAAGAAGTTAACGATAAACATTCCTTTTATTGAAGCTTTGGATTAAATGTCAAGTTATGTGAAATTTATGAAGGATATACTAAACAAGAAAAAGAAGTTTACACATCACGAGACTGTTACACTCAGTGAAGAGTGTAGTGCTATTATTCAGAAAAAGCTTCCTGAAAAATTAAAAGATCCTAGAAGTTTTATTATACCTTGTGTTATTGGTGAAAAGTTTTTTGGAAAAGCCTTATGTGATTTAGGAGCGAGTATCAAACTTATGCCTCTATTGATCTTTAAACGCTTAGATTTGGGAGAGATTTCCCCGACTACTGTAACTCTTCAGTTAGTTGATCGATCAATAACTTATTTAAAAGGAGTTATAGAAGATGTATTAGTTAAAGTGGATAAATTTATTTTCCCTGTAAACTTTATAGTATTGGATATGGAGGAATATAAGGAAATTCCTATTATTTTGGGAAGACCATTTCTTGCCACAGAAAGAGATTTGATAGATGTATAGAAAGGAGAACTAACTATGAGAGTTAGTGATCAAGATGTTACATTTAATATTGCAAAGTCACTAAGATACCCTGCAAAAGAGCAAGAGATTGAATGCTTCAGAGCTGAGTACTCAGAAATTTAAGGAAGAGTTTGAAGACAAATTAAGGCAATGAGAATTTTTTAAAAACAAGGGAGAAATAATAGAAGAAGATTTAAATTATATTCAGACAAATTTAAAACATTAGATTTGTTGGAAAATGATAATAAAAATCTTATTCCTTCAAGTATTAAAGCACATGAACTTGAATTGAAAATATTACCTACCCATTTAAAATATGTGTTTTTAGGAAAGTCATCTACATTGTCTGTTATTTTTTCTTCTGAATTAACTGAAATTCAAGAACAAAAATTAATAGAGATGTTAAAAAGATATAAAAAGGCTTTTGGATGGACTTTAGCAGATATTAAAGAAATTTGTCCTTCAATTTCCTTCTATTTGTATGCATAGAATTCTATTAGATTGAACAATACAAACCTAAAGCTGATCCTCATAGGAGATTAAACCTAATAATGAAAGAAGTTGTTAAAAAAGAAATCTTAAAATGGTTAGATGCTGGAATTATATATCCTATTTCAGATAGTAATTGGGAGAGTCCAATTCACTGTGTTCTGAAGAAAAGAGGAGTGATCGTTGAAGAAAATGAGAAAAGTTAATTAATTCCAATAAGACAAGTTATTGGTTGGTGAATTTGTATTGACTATAGAAAATTAAAATGGCCACGAGGAAGGATCACTTTCTTTTACCCTTTCTAGACCAAATATTGGATAGATTGGCTGGGAAAAAATATTATTATTTTTTAGATGGATATACCGGTTATGACCAAATTCCAATTGCTCTAGAGGATCAAGAGAAGACAACATTTACAAGCCTATATGGAACATTTACTTTTTGTAGAATGCTTTTTTTGACTATGCAATGCACCTGCAACATTTCAAAGATGTATGATGTTAATTTTTAGCAATTTTATTAAACATGGAATAGAAGTGTTTATGGATGATTTTTTTGTATTTAGGACTTTGTTTGAATTACATTTAAATAATTTATAAAAAGTTCTCGAAGTATGTGAAAGAATCAACCTAGTACTAAAATGGGAAAAAAATGTCAATTTATGATTGCAGGAGGAATTGTACTTGGGCATAAAATTTTTGAAAATGGCATGAAAGTAGGTCCTGCAAAAATTCAAGTTATTGAAAAATTACCACCTCCTACTAATGTTAGAGGGGTAAGACGCTTTCTAGGACATGTTGGTTTCTACAGGCGCTACATAAAACTTTTTTTGAAAATAACTAAGTCGTTATGCCTACTTCTAAAAAAAGAAATGAAATTTGATTTTAATGAGGAATGCATAAAAGCATTGGAATTATTGAAAGAAAAATTAATACCTGCACTTATAATAGTCCCACCTGATTGGGAGAAACTATTTAGGAAAACATCCTTGGATGAAGTTTGTTTGTTAAAGGAATAACCTGAGATAAGTTTCACAAATTAAGACTTGTTGCTCGGTTAGTTCCACCATAATCGACCACTCTACATCTCTGTTAATATCGGCAGATTTGTATTGTCCAGAGTCTTGGTAGACCCGGGAGCATCATTATACTTAATGAGTCTATGGAGGTTGGCATATTTGGACATTGAGGATCAAAAGTGTACAACCGATAAAATGATGTTAAGAGGATTCAATCAAAAGGAAGAAAGAGCTCTTGGATCAATTACACTGTTAATGAAAGCTGGAGAATTAGTAACAACCGTAAAATTCCACATCATCGATGTTTAGACTTATTTCAATGCTCTACTTGGACGGCCATGGATTCACGAGCATAATATTGTTCCATCATCCTTACATCAATGCATCAAGTATTTCAAAGACAAGAACATTGTATTAAAGGGGATTTACAACCATTCTTAGTTCATGAAGTAGGTGAAGTAGGCATTCATGAGGACGTCATTCATGAGGACGCTGCCTATTACGCACCTCCAAAGAGAACAACCTTTTCTTGTGAAGTTGTGACAAATGAAATACAAGACTAAGAAGGATCACAAAGAATGGGGCATTCAACTCTGCTTTAACAATCTACTATCGTCTCCTCACAACGAGGCGGTAGAGATTCTTTTAGCCCATATACCCGAGATCGAGGCTAGGGACGAGGAAGAACCAATTTAATTGTTGAACGGACTAGACCGACCATCAACATCGACATGGAAGAAAGTTCTGAATGAAATAATGATGCAAAATAAAAGAAACCTCAATACGAGATTTCCTTAGAAGATACGAAGAAAAGTGAATATGAGACAAAAGATAAATATGAGTCAATGTATGCTCAAATCAACCACTATGTGAATGTCATGACGCTTACTTCGATCTATCCTCAAAAGGTTGGGAGTCTAAAGGTCAAGGAAGTCAAGTTGATATTAAGCATGTTTTTCCAATTTTTGAAACCAATCAAGTTTTACCGTGCTTCTCCTTCTACTAGTTCTGAAAAATCATGTAAATTTAGAAGAGGGTTCTATTGAATTAATGGATGGTTACTTTTCTCCTTATATACAAAAATTGATTCAACAGGGATATGTGCCAAAATAAATGCCAAAAGAGAAGCTAAAACTTTTTAAAAAATTGTGGAATGTTAAAAGCCGAACTCCTAATTCAAAACAGGGTCTCAGATTTGCTCAGATTTGGCAGATTTGGTATTGTAGGACCAGTTGATGATTGTAAATTTTGCATGGTTGTTACTAATGTATTAGAAGAGGACTGCCTTGCCTAGATGTATGGGATGACTCTCAAGAATAGTTAATAGATGATGCTCTGCCAGAATTTGAAGAAGAGATTAAGTCAACGATTGATGAGTTAAAAGAAATCAACCTCGAGACTGAGGAGCAGCCCCGACCAACCTTTATAAGTTCCTTACTCAGCGAGGAAGAATCCATAGAGCTGATAAAGCTATTATCAGAACTTAAAGATTGCTTCACTTGGAGTTACGATTAAATGTCTGGGCTATCAGCAGAAGTTGCAGTACATAAGCTTGGGGGGGATAAAGAAATGACCCAGTAAAAAGTAAAACAAGCTCCAAGAAGAGCTCCAAGAAGAATGAGCCTCAAAATAGAGCAACAAGTCATTGTCGAAGTGAAGAAATTAATAGACGCTAACTTTGTAAGAGAAGAGCAATAACCCACATGGTTAGCCAATATCATGCCAGTTAAGAAGAAAAATTGACAAATCCGTGTATGTGTCGATTTTAGGGATCTAAATAAGGCATGTCCAAAAGATGAATTTCTATTACTGATACCAAAATTAATAGTAGACATCGCTTCGACACATGAGATTTTCTCCTTCATGGATGGATCTTCAAGTTACAACCAGATAAAGATGGCTCCAAAAGATGCAGCACTTATAGCTTTCAGAACACTAAGTGGAATCTTTTGCTACACAGTGATGTCATTCGGATTAAAGAATGCTGGAGCTGGAGCAACATATCAGCGAGCACAGCGAGCAATGACGAAGATTTTTTATGACCTCATTCACAACCAAGTGGAGTGCTACATCGATGATTTGGTCATTAAAAGTAAATAGATAACATACCATTTGTACGATTTGAGGATCATGTTTGAACGATTACGACAATATAATCTTAAGATGAATCCCTTAAAGTATGCCTTCGGCGTTACCTCCAGAAAATTTCTAGGATTCGTTGTTCATCATTGGGGAATTGAGATTTAACTAGATAAGATTAAAGCTATCTTGGAAGTACCTCCTCCCAAAACTTTGAAACAACTGCGTTCGTTTCAAGGAAAGTTGGCATATCTGAGCTATTTTATTTCTAATCTCTCAGGTAGGTGTCAGCCCTTCTCAGCACTAATTAAAAAGGATGCCAAATTCATTTTGAAAGAGAAATGCCAGCGGGCCTTTGAAGACGTTAAGCAATACTTAATGACACCTCCTATTTTGGCAGCCTCTATTCCTGGAAAACCATTGATACTTTATATTGCGGCCTTAGACGACTCTCGGATGCTTATTAGCCCAAGTCAATGATAAGGGTAAGGAAAATTCACTATACTACTTGAGTCGTCACCTAATACCAACAGAAGTAAAGTATCTACCTATTGAGAAGCATTGTCTAGCTTTAATTTTTGCCGCCCAAAAGCTCAGGTACTACATGCTTTCTCATAAATTTACCCTCATTTCAAAAGTTAATCCATTGCAATATTTGATGACTCGACCAACATTTTCCGGATGTCTAGCAAGATGGTCGATGGTTTTGCTGCAATTTGATATAACTTTTGTTCCCCTCCGTGCTATCAAGGGACAGATTTTAGCACATTTTCTCATTGTACACCCACTTCCAGCTGAGTCCCCACTCAATGATGAACTACCAGATGAGCAGATACTACAAATAGAACTCTCTGATGCTATATATTGGGAGATGTATTTTGATAGAGCTTCTTCAGCCAGAAAGGATAAAGGATCAGAAATAGTTATACTAGGTAAAGCGGAGATTAGTCTGATTTTCATCATGCCTAATAAGGATATGTTGAGATTCTCCTATCACCTGACACAACCGTGTACAAATAAGGAAGCATAATATGAAGCGTTAATCATCAGGTTGGAGTTGGCAATTTCAATGGATATAATGGATATTATCATCTATGGCGACTCTCAACTTATCATTCAATAAGTTTTTGGACAATACAAGATTCTGAAGCCAAGGTTAGCAGAATACCATCAGTACAAGATGAAGCTACTCAAACAGATTCCCAACGTAACTCTAGACCAGATTCCTCGGGGAGATAATGCCCATGCTGATGCTCTAGTAAAACTCACTAAGGAATTGGCATGTCTACCAAAGGATTCCATTGATATTACAATACAAGGAAGACGGGTTTTGTTTCGAATCAACCTTGACAATCTACATAAGCTCGAAAAAGAAGAAGCAATGATGATTATCGTCGTTGACATCAATGAAGATTGGCGTAAACCATTAATATAATATTTACAAACTGAAAAGTTTCCAGAGGATAAGTTTGAAGCATACCACATAACAAAAAGAGCTATGTCGTACGCTTTGGTGGGAGATGTTCTCTACAGGAGGTCATTTGATCAGATGTGGCTGCAATGTCGGAGCAGAGTAGAAGCACAGAGTATTGTCAAGGAAGTACATGCCAGATTGTGTGGTGCTCACCAGTTATGGCTAAAGATGAAAATGCAAAAAAGACTCAGATATTATTGACTAGCGATGATATTCGATTGTATGGATATAGCTAGAATGTGTCACCTTTGCCAAGTGCATGGGGTAATCTTACACCAACATCCGAATGTGTTACACCCAACTGTTGTCTCGTGGCCATTTGAGTGTTGGGGCATAGACATAATAGGTCTGACAGACCCTCTATCCTCCAAGGGACACAGATTCATTCTCGCCACTACGGATTACTTCTCCAAGTGGGTAGAGGCAGTGTCGTTACGAGAGGTTACAACACAACATGTTCTGCAATTTTTTAAGACCAATATAGTCTATTGTTTTGGAGTTCCGCGCTGAGTAATTTCTGACAATGGGATAGCTGATTTTGATATTTTGTATGTGTAAGGATTTATGAAGTTGACACCACTACTTGAAGATTTTAATCCCCGGTAATGACACCAAAAACTTGATCCCAAGTAAAGTAAGATTTCAATTATTTTTGTAGGGATTCTATGCAAGTATATGTATTGTTATCAATGAATATAGGGCTTTTTTATTGAGCCCCAAATATCAATTCCACGAAGATCGATGTTAATCACGATGACTTTCAAGAGAAATTCTAGTTTAGAATAACACGCCATAGCTTGGAAGATCGATAAAAGTTTGGTTTTGATTTTATCCTACAATTATCACTACAATACTACTTCTACTTCTATATTAAAATATTTAGTGAAAATCAGAAAGTTAGGTTTTTAATATATTAAAAGCACTCTTCCTCATGCAATGAAAGTAGTGACATGTGTAAAAGTAAAAGAAGTAGTGAGAGAGATTGTGATAAATAAGAGCAATTATATTCTTTACCCTTACAAGAGATGTTATAAAAAATATTGGTTAATCTAAAGTTTTAATAGTTCTGAAGACAAACTAGGCAGGGAAGATATTAGCTCTTACTCTAGAGTTCCCTCTTATCCCTCCACCTAGAGGCTAACATCTCACATCAAAACCTAAAACAATATACCAAATTAGGGGGCTTTAGCCTGTCACTCTAAAGTCCTCAAATTCTACACCCATTAAAGATTATTTATCTATTTATTTGCACTCAACCATATGGACTACATTCTCAATCATACAATCTCATGTGATTCTACCACAGTTGATTGAGACAATACCATCACGGATCTTACATGTTCTCATAACAGATTTTAACATGCAAGTTGATCAAGTTTACATGTAAATGAAGAACAAAGTAAAATCATCACAATATATTCTCACTCTACTCAATTCTATATACTACACATGCATACTAATTCATTACAAGAAGAAAGAGTAAAGAAAACTACTCACTACACATGGAGAAAAACAAGAACTTTCATTGCATGAGTCTTTGAAACCATACAAACAAAGTACTAAATTCAAATCAAAATACAATGAAAATACTTATCTCTAATGGAAATCTAACTCTCCTTGTATAGAAAAATCAATCTCCTTAGAATCCTCTCCAAGAACAAAGTAAAAAGAAAAGAAGAAATCTCTCACTCTCTCTTTCTCTCTCACCTTGACGCCCCACTTGGGGCTCACGCCCAAGCCCTTCTTCTTCTCTAAGTCTTCTTCTCATTTTATAATTAATTCTAAAGTATAATATATATTCAAGAGAGTTTTTAAAAATATTTCCAAGCCTTATTTATAGTTTCCCAAGAGTTTCTTAAGTGTCTTTTCAAAACTGTTCAGATTCAATGAATCTTCCAAATAGTGCTTGAAGTGCCTCTTCAAAACTCCTTATAACCACCCCAAATCCTTCTAAGAACTCCATTTTATCAATTCCAACAAATTCTCCAAGAGATGCATGAAACACTGCTTCAAAAATCGTCCAAATCTGACATATATTGAAGAAGTTATGCTAAAAACCGTCATTGGCGCCTAAGCGTCGATTCTGGGGCGCTTAAGCACCCCCCTCTCTATTTTTTTGGTCCCAATATTGATGGTTCCTAAGCACCATTTTTGGCACTTAAGCGCCATGCTAAGGTACTTAAGTGTCTGGTTTCTGTGCTCATAGCTTCGGTGTGCCTCGATTCAACCCGATTTGCTCCGGTTTGCTCTATTTTGGTCCATTTATGTTCCTTTTGCTGTTCCTTTTGCCATTTATGTTCCTTTTGCTCCAATCACTCCAAATTCTTCAATTTGATGTATCTACAACCAAAAATACAAGAAAGCATGCCTTTAAAGTGCAGTATCATTATAAAATATAGCATGAAAAATAATACATTTTTAGGCGTATCAATAGCCTTCAAGAGCACGAAGATCAACAACTTTGTCAAACGACATGGGATAGATTTGAGGTACTCAAAAATTTACTATCCCAGAGCAATAGGCTTAGCTAAGGCTTTCAACAAAACACTGGTGCAGATCTTGAAAAAGGCATTTGACTAAAATAAAAAAGATTGGCATAACAGACTACTAGAGGCATTGTGGGCCTACCGGACGATGTTTAGAACTCCCATTCAATGTACATCCTATGCGCTTGTGTACGGGTCTGAGGCAGTACTACCGCTATAAGTTCAGAAACCATCTCTCAGAGTCTCCTTTGCCAAACAAATCACAACAGAAGAAAGTGAAAAACTCAGACTTGAAGAATTGGAAAGTCTCGAAGGTGACTAGAAACACAACAACACTTGGAGTTGTACCATGCAAGGATGGTGCAGGCTAATGATAAATTGGTCCGCCCGAGGACGTTTAAACTTGGTGATCTTGTCCTCATTCTCAAAAGGTCTATTCTTACCCAACACAAAATAGGTGAAAATTTTGAACCGACTTGGGAGGGACCATTTATCATAGAAGAAGTCTACTCAGAAGGATCCTACCAGCTGGTGGATTTCTAGAACGAAAGAGCTATGCTATCGGTTAATGGTCGCAACTTGAAGATATACTACCCGACATGATGCCACTTGAAATCAACATTCGCTTTTTGAAATTTTGATTGTTCTGGGGTTATTTATTTAGCCAAACATCTGGGTCCAAAACTTTGTAATAAATTAACCTCAATAAAATAAAATAAAATTTTATTTGAAATTGCTCATTTTATTTTTCTGTTTCTAATTTCTAAATCTGATTAAAATTAAATAAAATAGAATAAATAAAAATTTTCAAATTATCAAAATTATTGATGATTTTTTTTCTGTTCTTGTTCATGCTGGATGTCAGCGCATTGATATTTTTTTGTCTTCTGCAGAAGAAATGTTGGAGTGTAAACTGATCTTTTCCTTTAAAGATGGCTAAAAATCTCGCACTAGATAAGGAAAGGGTTGCTCAGGGTGACATCATAGACCTTGATTTTGACTTTAGTAAAGTTGATGTGAATTATGAAGGTCCCCTGATGGATATTGTCAGCCGACAGGAAAAAGGAGGATTACCTTCTCTACTAAAAATTGGAGCTGAAGTTGATTCCTCGTGGAAGAGGAAAAAGATGTTCACTCAACAATACCTAATGAAGGGGACCAGTCGTCTAGTCTCTGATAACTGCACCGATGAGGGATTTAATAGGTGTTGATGAGGATAGAATGCCTGATGCACCACTTCAAAGAACATAGTGTCGCAATGCCAACCGACGCAAACACAGGGCCTTTCTACGGGAGGAAAGAAGACAACAAACAGAAGCAGCCAAATTACTTACCGCTGAGGGGAGTATTTATGAACCACTTATGAAAGAGGATTAGCTGGAGCCGACCGCAGAGCCGATGCAGACAGAGATGCCCCATGAGTCCTATAGGGGTTGTCTAATGTGTAATGCAGAGCTGCCCAGAGGAGCATCTACCGAACAAACATTTGTAGAATGCTCATGATGCAATGTTCTACACTTGGATTGCTACAGTTCAGTGCAAGAATTCATAGCCGCCAGAGTAGGAGTTCACAAGGTAGCACATACAGATGTTGAGTCATATATTCCACTACCTGCAGATACATGCAGATACAAAGCAAACACTGGTCGTTGAAGTGGTTGAGACAAGAGGCCACCTTGACAATTTGATGATATTCCTATAGCTGAGATGGAGAGAATATGTAGAGTAAAGCCAATAGAATTCAAATTCTATGAATAGGTTTGGGGTGAAGTTGTCAATATATTGGAAGGCTTGACGCTATATACTGGAGTCTTCTCAGAGAGCAATGAGAGGAGGATTTTGAATTGGTATTTGATCTGCAAGCCAGAGGCTGAGCTAGTCTGCTGAGGCCAAGAACATATGCAGAATCGTGAAAGTGGATGTGGGAAAGGTAGGATAACCATTCAATTTGGTTATTGCTACAATTTTATTAAAGACAGACAAGAGAACTCCTCTGGTATCTTAAGATACGATGAGGTGGATCTGATGCCTTATGTGATAAAGAGAATGGTTAAAAGATTAATTCGATGGAGTATACTGTTGTCAGACTGCATCCCGAACAGTTGCATCATCAATATTTATGATGAAGGGAGTTGCATTCCTCTTCATATTGACCATCATGATTTTGTTAGACCCTTTTGCATAGTGTCTTTTGTCAGTAAAAGCAATATACTTTTTGGAAAAGAGATTGATATCGTTGGTCCCGCGAAATTCAGAGGGTTCGTTGAAATTCTGCTGCCACTGGGATTAGTGTTGGTCTTAGTTGGAAATGGTGCTGATTTAGCTAAATATTGCATCCCGGGAGTGCGACATCCCTGAGTTTCCATAACCTTCAAAAGAATGCGAGATGATAAGATAGCACGAGGATTCTGTCTAGATCCTAAGCTGGAAGAGTTGTAGCCATATGAGTTATGAGAGGGTTGCACCTCTAAGTACACGCGAAGGGAATTCTTATCCTGTAGTGTAGCTTAGTAGGTCAGCTCGATCAGGAGCTCACCATGCCGAAGATGATCAGCAGGATACCTTTTTGTGACAAGTTTGGCACAGCAGACATGATATATGTACTAGATATGTTCAGTGCATGATATGTATTCAGTATTTGATGATTTAGATATGTTCAACATGCTGTATTTTGATGCTTCAGCATGTACTCAGTTTATAGCTCATTTTTGGAGCAGATTAATGGAATTTCTTTCAAGCTTCAGCTTATTTGTCAAATTGCCCTCCCTTGTGCGGTTGATGAGAAGTCATACGAACAAAGAGCGATACAATGAAAGCTTGATATTAAAACTTCAAAATCTTTTTGAAAATTAACCAAAACTAAAATATTTTGAAAAGAAATATTTTGATAATTAAATATGATAAAAAAATAAGAAAAGAAAATGATAATTTTTTTTAGTTTGCTTATCTCGAGTTTGAGATTACTTACTATTTGCTTGTGTAGCACGATTATCCTAGTCTGCACCAGTTTTCTTCACATCCTTACGGAATTTCACAGTCTGCATAAAATCTCACGAAATCTCACAAAATTTCACAAGTTTTCCTCAGAAATGTCCATCTTCACATGCCACATATCTATAAGGTCAAAACCACAAATTCTCTGCGATATGTTCATATCGTTCCCGGGTCCGTACTGAGATTTTGATTCACTCTGCTACCTCTTGTGTTGGATCTGAGTCCTCGAGCATTCCTTCCCATTGTAATGATATATTCATGATCATCTTTTGAGTTGGATCTGAGTCCTTGAGCATTCCTCCCCAACATAGTGATATGTTTCCATATAATATCAACCTTCGAGGAAGAGGATACAGACATCCGCTTCCAAATTGCTTAGCAATAATATCAACCTTTGGGGAAGAGGATATAGACATCTGCTTCCACATTTCTTTACAATAATATCAACCTTCAGGAAAGAGGATACAGACATTTTCTACCACATTGCTTTGTAATAATATTAACCTTCAGGGAAGAGGATACAGACATCTGCTTCCACATTGCTTTGCAATAATATCAACCTTCAAGAAAGACGATACAGACATCCGCTTCCACATTGCTTTGCAATAATATCAACCTTCAAGAAAGACGATACAGACATCCGCTTCCACATTGCTTTGCAATAATATTGCAATAATATCAATGCAATAATATCAACCTTCGGGGAAGAGGATACAGACATCCGCTTCTACATTGCTTTGCAATAACGCTTCCACATTGCTTTGCAATAATATCAACCTTCGAGGAAGAGGATACAGACATCTGCTTCCACATTGCTTTGCAATAATATCAACCTTCGGGAAAGCAAACATCCACTTCCACATTGCTTAACAATAATATCAACCTTCGGGGAAGAGGATATAGACATCTGCTTCCACATGCTTAGCAATAATATCAACCTTTTAAAAGAAGAGGATACAGACATCTGATTTTGCATTGCTCTGCAATGGTTAAACTTTAGAGGAAAAGGATACAGACATCTGATTCTGCATTGCTTTGCAAAGGTCCAAATATCAAACTTTATAGGGTTAAGGGGATAAGCCCTTTGATTAATTCAAGGAATCCCACTCCCATTCTTCCAGATTGGTTTAAGACAACCTTAAATGGAGTAAGGCATCAGATTCTTTATCCAGAACTGATGCCCTGATTCTTACTTTCCAATATACCTGGAACCTAACAATTTGAAATCCACCTCTTAATCCCTAGCGAGAGTTCTGAACCCTCAATTTCGCTCAAATATTTCACTTGCTAATTCTCCATCGGCAACAACTATCACTCAAATATTCTCTTTGTCCTAGGTCTGTTGACTTAGAAATATGTAATGGTTTTATGAACCTCATCGGTCAACGCCAATACGCGTGGTGTGCTTGCCCAGCACACCACATCTATTGGGGGTCCATTTGTTGACCTTATTTTTGGTTGAGGTCTAGTTTTTCCTCTTTAGTAGTCTAAGGTCTAGCCATAGGACTTTCTTATTGATTATTCCTAGAGGACTAGAAAAGAAACCCTCATCATTAGAAATTTTAAACTCTTCTTTGCTCAACTTGAGTTCCACATATTGGTCCCTAACCTCCAGCACTTAGTTGGTGGGGTTAGTATGGGGGAACCCAAGTGGAGTCCCCCGTAGAATGGTTAAACCTTAGGACTAACCCTTGGTGATCTAGTTTTGGTGGTGCTAACTTGCACACACAACACTCTCTCACATACCCTAAACCCTATGACCCCTTAGGTTGGTCCCTTGGCTCCTTTTGAAAAGCTCATGTGGATGACCCTATACCCCTTGTCTTTGGCTAAGAGAGTTAGAACCAGCACATTGAGCATCCAAAATGAGTCCTCATATGGTTCATATTGGTTTAGTATGGCTTCATGGCTTATTGGCCCATTTTGACCCAAAAGCACTAAATTACCAAAATACCCCTGCAACCCTAATTTTTCCAAGGTTACCTAAAATACCCAAATTTGCCCAAAAAATCATCTTAAGCTCCTCACCATTACCTAAATTGACCAAAATTACCAAATTTCCAAAATTCCCCCAAAAATTGCCAAAATTGCTAAAATTACCAAAATGACCCTCATGACCTAAAAATTTCAAAAAATCCAAAATCATCCCAAATCTTCCCAATTTCAATTTTTTATCATCAATTTGACCTAATTTGACTATCATCAATTTGACCTTCAATTTTTTATCATCAATTTGACCTAATTTGACCAAATTAGTCCAATTTGACCAAAAGGCCCAATTTGCCCTTAAAGGCCCATATGTCCCCAAATTAGCCTCAATCATTGCTCAATTGACCCCAATCTTGTCTAATTTCAATTCCAAATAAAAATTCAGCATCCTTATCTTAAACAAAATTTAAGCCCAATTTGATCCAATTGCAAGCCCAATTTCATTCAAATCAAAAAGACCCAACTTTGACTATATGCCCAAATCCACTAATTTAGTCTAATTCAACTCAAAATCATTTGAAACTTTGTCAAATCATTCATGAAATTCTCCTGCACCAAACTCAACATTAAATTAGCCCAAACTCAATTTCCATTTTAAAAGCCCAAGCCCACCACATTTAATCTCAAAAGCTCAAATCCAAAGCCCACATGACAATTCTTTCTCTTCATCATTCATTTGATTAAAATCATTCTTAAAGTCATAAATTCAAAATAAAATCATTCCAAATCAAGCATCAAGCCAAACTTCACAAAAAATACCAAATAAATCCAAAATCCCTTCTCATGAAAATTTGCCAAGCCACATGCAAGCCATGAAGCCACTCCCAAGCCATAGGTGAGCCATGCCACATCACCATACTATTAGTGGCATGGCCATGCGCCCACCACTTTAAAATATCCTTAATATTCTTTTAACCCTCCCATGAATCACCTAAACCTCATATTTAACCAAATCACTTGGATATGGACCTTACTAATGATTAATATGAACCATCTGGTTTTCCTCAGCAGCCAAGCCAGCCTTGGTGGGTGAACTCAACCCAAATCCATGATTTGACCAAAATTGACACAAAATAGCCCTTCACACATCCTATTTTAATTCAACACCTTTACACATGGCCAACCCCAATTGACTTCACCAAACCTAAGCCCTTACCTCCCTCAGTGGGAAGGTGCCTCTCCCTGGCCGGCCGACCACCTTTGCTACCGGAAAAGCCATGGTTAAGTGTTCCCCCATGGCTAAAACTCAAAATTAAACCCATCCAAGCTCCCTCATCCCAATTTGATTTTTTCACATTGTTGGCATCCACATAAGCAACTTAGAACACCCACCAATTGCCCCTGGTGGCCTCTCCTTCCCTCTCTATTTAAACCCACCCTCCATGAAAAAAGGAGGAAAGCTTGAAGGAAGACTCTATCAAATTTTTTACATACCTTCCTTAAGACCTCTTGAGTTCAACCCAACCATCTCTAGCCACTCAAATTCACTGCTCGAGCTCAATTTTGGAGCTCAATCCCTAGGTCGACACCTCCAAATACTCCACCAAATTCAAATTAATTACACCCACACAATCTCCACAGTGAGAGAGGAAGATCCTCCACAAAAGCCTCATCACCAGAGCATCCTAAGGTGGACTTTAATCGGAGCCCCAAATTGAATTTGGTCAAAATCATATCTAGGCTATTCACCACTACTCGAGACTAAATTCCTAGGCTCTTGGGACCTCCATGAAGCTTCCACAAGCATCCAATCAAGGCTTACCCTCTTGGACCAAGGAATTGAAACTTAACCCTGAACTGAGATTCATTTGATTCTCCATGAGTATAGAGTTGATTTAAGGGTTGATTAACCATATGGATATGTTCTCCTAGTTAAGACGAGTCTATAGGAATAAACCTCACTTTATTTGGTTGAGAATCGAGCGAGATATTAGGTCTAGAAGATGGACGGTTTGTCGGCTTGACTCGTTGGGGACGATGACCACGCGTCTTCTGATCGAGCGTGTATCTCTTGGACGGTCCTGATCGTGCCAAACAAAGTTGTGGTTTGAAAAGGGGGAGCTGACGCGAACGGCAGCGCCCAATCTCGCGGCGTCACGCGTCTCTTCGATGCACACAAGGCTGAGTAGGATAAGTAGATAAATAGGTTTTTATTTGAATTATTTAAATAGCCAGAACTTCAAAAATCCATAACTTTGTGTAAAAAATCACAAAAATAAAATAAAAATACTTCGTTGCTCAGTGAAGAGAGGAAAACAATGTGGAAAAATTTTCATGTCCATTTGATGCATATTTTATATTTAATTAATTAAATGGTATTTTCCTTATTTTGATTCTCCATTAGCATAGACATTTCACCATGGCATGGGACCATGGGACTTTTGATGTCTCTGTTGTTAGGCATCTCCCCTGATTTTTCCAAGGTCAGGGGGCATCTCTGACTAGAGATATCCAATTTTCAAGTTAATAGTCCCTAATTTGGTATAAAAATTATAATAATTAAAATACTCATCAAAAAAATATAAAACTTATTTTGATAGGTTCACTGCGGTCAAAGGAGCCTAGGAAAAATATAAATTTGGTTTAACTCATTTAAAATAATCCTAATTGTCTCCAACTCTAAAAATGAAGAGAAAATTAATTTGGAGTAATTAAATGCAAATGACATTAAAATCTTTCTCCACTGTAACTTAATGTTAGAGGAACTCCCTATAAAAATTTCAAGTCAATTGGAGTTAATTTGATCACTAAAATGAATTTTTAAGATAAAATGAAATTTTTGATATTAAAATAATCATAATAATTAAAATACAATTCAAAAAATCACTAAATTGATTTTGTGAGTTGCTTATGACCAGAAAAACCTAACAAAAATAAAATTAGAATTTAAATAAACACTTCATTTTTAAGCTACTTTTGAGTATTTAAATGAATAAAAGTAATTAAAAATCATAAAATCACAAAATTTTAAAAACACACTAAAATATCACATTTGGTTTCCTAATCACCTAGAACCAATTAAAATAATTTTCCTGATTTTCTAAGTCAAGATATTAATTTTAAAAGGCTTAAAATGAGTTTTTTTCTAATTTTTCACTAAATTAATTCTAATAATTAGAATATAAATTACAAAAGTACAAAAATTTGTTTCTATGGGTTCCTTGGACTTACTGAGATTTAATAAAAATATAAAACTTAATTTTCCGTTTAAATATTATTTTATATTTAATTAATACTCAAAACAAACAAATAATTTTAATAATTAAATTAAATTTATAAAAATCATGAAAATTGGTCCAAGTGGTCCGCTAATTTAGGTGAACCTCTAATAATTTTCTTAAGGATAAAATTTTTATTTTGATTGAGTTATTAAATTTTCCTTGAAAATCCCTTTTTTTGCATTAAAAATAATTGTAAAACTCAATAAATTTAGAAAAATCATATTTTCTCATCTGATATTTTAATTAACCCATGAGTGAGGTAACATAAAATTTCCAAGTCATTTGAGTCTAATTTAATGATTTATGGGGTGTTAAGGCCTTAAAAGCAAAAGATTAATTTTGGAATTTAAGGCTTAATTAATATTTAGGCTTAACCAAAGGACGAAATGGGAAAAAAATGATTTTAATTGATATATTTTGATGATTGGAGTATATAAGGGGTAAGTCATAGAAACCAATTCCATTTTGGTCTTATAAAGGATAAATTTGCAATTTCTTAAAAATTAATGAAATTTGGAAGAGTATTTAAATAAGGAGATACTAAGGTAAGGGGTTTTATTTTGGAAGATCATAACTCATTAATTTTAAGCCCCAATTAATGGTTTTAAAATGATTTATAATTCATTATAAGGATTAAGAATATAAATATTGAAAACTTTTTTTCTTAAAATTACAAATCTACCCATTAAATCTTAAGGGCTTAGTAGTGAATTAGGCTTAATCAAAATTTTGTTTAATGAAGTTTAGAAAATAACTTATATGTAATTTAAAACCTTTTAAAACACTACAAGCCGATTCTTTAAAAATCAAATTAATTAAATTCTTTAATTGAGTTGGGTCGCCCCCAAGGGTTTTTATTCATATAATTAATAAGTGAGATATCAAGTGATATTTACTCCACTTAAGGGATAATTAAGACATCAAATGCATTAAGCATAATGTTATTAATTAGATGAACTATATAGCAAATATGATAAAACCATAATGAACTCAAGATAACTCCGAGGACCATGAAATGTCTAAAGTATCACCCAAAACTTCTTCATGATCCTTTGGAAATCTTGAAGGCTTATCATAATTTTCCTAATGGAATCATCCTTAAAATTTAAATACATCAAGATACGACATAGGATTTGGTAGGCACATTTTAAGTCATTACTTCCTACTTTTTCTATAAAGTGTGCTTTAATTCCTACAAAATTATATATGTATGTGCTTTGCAAGTACTGAATTTTCAGGTGGAGGAACGAGAAGACTCATCAGATATGCTTTTATAATTTACAGTACATTCTTTTCTTGTACTTTCTACACTGTATTTTTATGCTTACAAATTTATATGCTAAATAACAATGTCACCCTGCATGAAAACTAAAACCTTTAGGATAGCCACAAAACTGAAACCAAAACAAAACTAAAATCAACCCTAAAATCAACCAAGATAAAAATCATATCCACAACATTAAAAATATAAGGCAACTCGAAATTTTATCACAAACATCACACAAAAAAATAACTACAAATAAATTAAGTTGTCTCTATCTGGGAATCCCTCAGAGGAGGTAACCTACGGTTGCTAACGAGAATTCCCACGGCCTAAATGAAAATATGAAACTCATTAAATTGAGTTTAGTAAATTCATTTGGACTAAGTGAATCCAATAGAAAATAGTGGAACCAGAACGAGGGAACCGTAGGATTCTAACCAGTGTCGTTGTAATCAATTTTAATATGCCACATAATATTTAAATGACCATAACCATAAGGACATCTGGTTTGACATCATAACTTGACACATTAGAAAACTTAAACTTGCTACGACGAGGAGCTTAGAGTAGCATCGTGGGCAGCACGACCATCTTCAACAGAAAAACATTTCTTCACCAGCTAAACCATTCCTTAGAATTAAATAACAAATCCATAAGAATTCAAGTTTGTTTGCTTATGCAACATAAATCCTCAATTTATCATTAGGCATTTGTATAGCTCTGCTATACAATTTATTTCCCTAACATGCTTTAGGAGTCCGAGGTCGCCATCTTTTACGACCTAAACCGTCACATCTTCCACGCTATTTGTGTGATCGTTCCACACGAATATAAGCCCTAATTAATAAAATTGGCAGAATGAAACATTCAATAATTCTAATCTCCAAAATTGAAGCGAAGCTATAAGATAGCTTGGGAAGTCACCAAGGTCCTCCTTCGAATCTATGACATCCCTAAGTTATTCTTCCTTGGGATTCTACAATAAAATGTTCCAAACTTGAGCTATTCCCCTTCCACACTTTTTTGTCCGATGTCGTTGAAAAATCCTAATCCTTTGACCTATTTGAAGATAATATTCCTTGATTTTTATCTAGAGTTTTCTTAGGTGACTTCGGTTATCTAAGATGTAATTAACTATAGAGGTTTGCCCTTATAGGAAGCATTTCTGAACCCATCTTAATATAAACCCTATTTAGTTCTTCATATTAAATAGTGGAAATTATCAGCTCATAAATAAAATGGTTTTTTCTCAGACTAAACACATGTCATATGTTTCTTAGTTCATTTGATCGAGTTCATCCTCGAGTCTTGTGTTTACCTTTCGGGATAAATACATGACTTGAGGTGTAGTGCTCTTTCATTTAAACTATGAAATATATGAAATCAGTTTGATTTCATAATATATATATATATATATAACTGATTTCATAATATATATATATATATTATATATTTATTTATTTATTTATTTATTTATTTATTTATTTATGTAAATTAAATGTCATTCCAAAGCGCGCGACGAGATTTCGATTCTGGCAGTCGACAGCTTCCAACGGGCAACTCTCCAACCCAACAAAAGAGTGCCAACAGTATGTGATATGATAATTTAAGTCTTAAGTGGATGTCACGTGGTTAAGTAGAGCATTAAGGTATTTTTGATTTAAATAAATACATAAACTTTAAAAATACATATCTTGGTGTAGAAAAATCATAAAAATAAATTAAAAATACCCTTAAACTCAAAAAACAGAGACAGACCTAGAAAAAATAAAATAAAATAATAGAAACTATATTTTTAAGTATTAAAAATAATAAAAAAATTAAAAATTCCAAAAATATAAATATATCTCAAAAATCACAAAATTATCTTGATTAAAGAAAACCACTTTAAAACACTGCCATAAAATTTTTCAGAGTCAGAAAATGTGTTTTAAATATCTGTGTATTTTCCTATAATATTTTTAATTTTGGCTTAAAGTAATTATAATAATTAAAATATAAATTGAAAAAATATAAAATTTGGCCTAGTGAGCTCTCTGAGGTCATGGGCACTTAGAAAAAAATGAAATTTTAATTAAAATAAAAAGTTCATTTTTAAGCATTTAAAAATAATTAAAATAATAAAAAATCACAAAAATATAAAATATCTCAAAATGTTACCAAATTTTCCTTGACCAAGGACAGTAACTTAAAAATGCTTCCCTGAATTTTTAAAAACCCAAAAATGTATTTTGAATACTTAAAACTATTTTTCAATGTATTTATAATTATTCACTATAATAAATAAAATAAAAACTAGAAAAATATAAAATTGAGTTTGTTGAACTCCTTTATAAGATTTTAGGCATTCTATATGACATTCCAGCCTATCATGATTTGTTGAAGGAACTCATCCTCACAACACAATAATCAAACATAACATAACAAATGAATTCCTTAAGAACCAACCAAGATATGATTGGGGACCCGCTAATTCACAAATCAATAGAAATACCCCAAAATACTTATCTTCCCTAAAGTATTTAAACCCTTGTGGGCAACTGGGGATATTTGTTTATGTCGCATATGGATCATCGGACTTGTGTAAGTTTGAGGTCTAGGTAGCTAAAGTAATGACAATAATGTTAATGTGTGCTAAAATGAGAGATATGATGTAGGATTTTAGAATGGTATCTCTTAACTTAAGGACCTTTAATCAAAGGAGAGGATAAAGATCGATGATACTATTCGACGACTCTTAAGAAGATGATTGCCCCCGATACTCTTAGGTTGTATGTAGTTTTAACTCTATTAGATTGATTAACCTATGGATTACACCCTTTACAAAATATTTTTAACAAATTTCTCTTTTTGCAAGATAAAATTGTGTATGCATGAAAATTTGTAAAGGTCTACGGTCAATCACTTTGATCAAGGTTAGGACTGCCCTCCATAGATGATTGGGTTGATAGATCTTACTTAAGGTCAGGAAGCACACAGTCCAGCTCTGAGCCTCCACCTTTACCCATGTCACCGAGTTCTGGTCTTCCTTATGTGAATTTAGGTTTTCTTTTTACTCGGGTTTTGCTGCGCCTCAATTTCTGACTTTTTTTGTACTGAATGCTTCTGTTTACTTCTCTGTAATTTATTTAATTCCTACAAATATATTCTACTTTATGATGCTAACCATGCAGGGGAGCAGCGAGAGATGACAGGTACGCATTTATATGTTATGCACTCCAATTTTATTTCTTTACTTTAAAGTATTATTTAATATCTTTTTTTTACTTGCATTTATTTACCTTGCTTGCAAAAATTTTCAAAACTAAAAATTAAAAAAAAACTATTTTAAAATACAACAACAAAAGAAAAGCTTCATAATACGTCCTCTTGAATTTACAGGAGTCCCTCAGATGAGGTAACCCACGGTTGCTAATGAGATCTCCCCGGTTTAAATGAGCCTAAAGTCTCGTTTAAGCTAAGTAAATTCAAAAGAAAATAGTAGTACCAAAATGAGGGAACCGTGGGATCCTAACTGGTGTCGCTCTAA